>NC_045561.1:100981028-101281028 GCF_009819795.1 Aythya fuligula | reverse complement strand
CAATATACCCAAAGTCACATCCCTTAGATTAAATGAAAATTATTCTTCAGTCAGGGTCCCCAAGGCTGGGATTTTTATTTATTTATTTTTTCTGCATTCCAAAATTGTACATTTTTGCACGGTGAAAAGCTTTCAATTATTATGATTATTATGATTATTATTATGCAGAAACAGATGACAAATAATGAATGGTCTTTGTGACAAAGGGAAGAAAGTAGGTTTATATGGTGGTGGGCCTGGGTCCTTCATAGACATTTAGACCTGATGTTCAAGAATTGTTATTTTTAGCAGAATTCAAATGATCTACAGTCATTTAGGTTGGAAAAGACCTTGAAGATCATCAAGTTCAACAACCCACCTAACACTTCAGGTCCACCACTAACCCATGTCCCTAAATACTACATCCAGACATCTCTTAAATACCTTCAGAGAAGGGGACATAACCACTTTCCTAGGCAACCTGTTCCAATGTCCCGGTACTTTTCAATATTTTTATAAATGATCTGGATGTAGGAATAGAGGGTATTTTGAGCAAGTTTGCTGATGACACCAAACTTGGAGGAGTTGTGGACTCGAATGAGGGCGTAAAGGCCTTACAGGAGGTGCTCAATGCCTTCTGGAGGTGCTCAATGCCTTCTTTGCCTCAGTCTTTAGCGGCAATACCGGATGTTCTCTGGATACTCAGTACCCTGAGCTGGTGGAAGGGGATGGGGAGCAGGATGTGGCCCTCATTATCCATGAAGAACTGGTTGGTGACCTGCTACGGCACTTAGATGTGCACAAGTCGATGGGGCCGGATGGGATCCACCCAAGGGTACTGAGGGAACTGGCAGAGGAGCTGGCCAAGCCACTATCCATCATTTATCAACAGTCCTGGCTATCGGGGGAGATCCCAATCAACTGGCGGCTAGCAAACGTGACGCCCATCTACAAGAAGGGCCGGAGGGCAGACCCGGGAAACTACAGGCCTGTCAGTTTGACCTCAGTGCCAGGAAAGCTCATGGAGCAGATCCTCCTGAGAGTCATCATGCAGCACTTGCAGGGGGAGCAGGCGATCAGGCCCAGTCAGCATGGCTTTATGAAAGGCAGGTCATGCCTGACGAACCTGATCTCCTTCTATGACAGAGTGACGCGCTGGGTGGATGAGGGAAAGGCTGTGGATGTGGTCTACCTTGACTTCAGCAAGGCTTTTGACACCGTCTCCCACAGCATTCTCCTCAAGAAACTGGCTGCTCTTGGCTTGGACTGGCGCACGCTTCGTTGGGTTAGAAACTGGCTGGATAGCCGGGCCCAAAGAGTCGTGGTGAATGGAGTCAAGTCCAGTTGGAGGCCAGTCACTAGTGGCATCCCCCAGGGCTCGGTGCTGGGGCTGGTCCTCTTTAATATCTTCATCGATGATCTGGACGAGGGCATTGAGTGCACCCTCAGTAAGTTCACAGATGACACCAAGTTAGGTGCGTGTGTCGATCTGCTTGAGGGTAGGAAAGCTCTGCAGGAGGATCTGGATAGGCTGCACCGATGGGCTGAGGTCAACTGCATGAAGTTCAACAAGGCCAAGTGCCGGGTCCTGCACCTGGGGCGCAATAACCCCAAGCAGAGCTACAGACTGGGAGAGGAATGGTTGAAGAGCTGCCAGGCAGAGAAGGACCTGGGAGTGATGGTGGATAGTCAGCTGAATATGAGCCAGCAGTGTGCTCAGGTGGCCAAGAAGGCCAACGGCATCCTGGCTTGTATCAGGAACAGTGTGACCAGCAGGGCTAGGGAGGTGATCGTCCCCCTGTACTCAGCTCTGGTGAGGCTGCACCTCGAGTACTGTGTTCAGTTTTGGGCCCCTCGCTACAAGAAGGACATCGAGGTGCTTGAGCGGGTGCAGAGAAGGGCGACAAAGCTGGTGAGGGGCCTGGAGAACAAGTCCTACGAGGAGCGGCTGAGGGAGCTGGGCTTGTTCAGCCTGGAGAAGAGGAGGCTCAGGGGTGACCTTATTGCTCTTTATAGGTACCTCAAGGGAGGCTGTAGCGAGGTGGGGGTTGGCCTGTTCTCCCACGTGCCTGGTGACAGGACGAGGGGGAATGGGCTTAAGTTGAGCCAGGGGAGTTTTAGGTTAGATGTTAGGAAGAACTTCTTCACTGAAAGGGTTGTGAGGCACTGGAACAGGCTGCCCAGGGAAGTGGTGGAGTCACCATCCCTGGAAGTCTTCAAAAGACGTTTAGATGTAGAGCTTAGGGATATGGTTTAGTGGAGGGCTGTTAGCGTTAGGTCAGAGGTTGGACTCGATGACCTTGAGGTCTCTTCCAACCTAGAAAATTCTGTGATTCTGTGTTCTGTGATAGGGATCTGGACAGGTTGGAGAGCTGGGCGATCACCAACCGCATGAAGTTCAATAAGAGCAAGTGCTGCGTCCTGCACCTGGGACAGGGAAACCCTGGCTGCACGTACAGACTGGGCGATGAGACGCTGGAGAGCAGCCTAGAAGAGAGGGATCTGGGGGTCGTGGTAGACAGCAAGTTGAATATGAGCCAGCAGTGTGCCCTGGCAGCCAGGAGGGCCAATCGTGTCCTGGGGTGCATCAAGCACGGCATCGCTAGTAGGTCAAGGGAGGTGATTGTCCCGCTCTACTCTGCGCTGGTGCGGCCTCACCTCGAGTACTATGTGCAGTTCTGGGCACCACAGTATAAAAAGGACATGAAACTGTTGGAAAGTGTCCAGAGGAGGGCTACGAACATGGTGAAAGGCCTGGAGGGGAAGACGTATGAGGAACGGCTGAGGTCACTGGGCCTGTTCAGCCTGGAGAAGAGGAGGCTGAGGGGAGACCTCATCACAGTCTACAACTTCCTCGTAAGGGGGTGTCGAGAGGCAGGAGACCTTTTCTCCATTAACACTAGTGACAGGACCCACGGGAACGGGGTTAAGCTGAGGCAGGGGAAATTTAGGCTGGACGTCAGGAGGGGGTTCTTCACAGAGAGGGTGGTTGCACACTGGAACAGGCTCCCCAGGGAAGTGGTCACTGCACCGAGCCTGTCTGAATTTAAGAAGAGATTGGACTGTGCACTTAGGCACATGGTCTGAACTTTTGGGTAGACCTGTGCGGTGTCAAGAGTTGGACTTGATGACCCTTAAGGGTCCCTTCCAACTCAGGATATTCTATGATTCTATGATTCTATGATTCACTCTTTCCACAAACACATTTTTCCTGATATCCAATCTAAACTTCTCTGGGCACAACTTGAGATCATTGCTTTGTGTCCTATCACTTGTCACTTGAGAAAATAGACCAATATCTACCTCACTGCTAACTCTTTTCAGATAGTGGTGAGGTCTACCTTGAGCCTCCTTTTCTCCAGACTAAACAGTCCCAGTTCTCTCAGCTGTACCTCCTATGTCTCTTTTTTCTAGTCCTTCCACCAGCTTCATTTTCTGCACACTCTTGACAAGCTCAATAACCTTATTGTAGAGAAGAGCCCAAAACTGAACACAGTCACTTCCTTAGACCTGCTGGCCACAATGTTTCTGATGCATGTCAGGATGCTGTTGGCCTTATTGGCCCCCTGGTCACACTGCTGGCTCATGTTCAGCTGTCTGTCAGTGAGCACCCCCAGGTGCTTTGTGCTAGACAACTTTCCAGCCATGCTTCTCTGGCCTATACCACTCCATGGGGTTGTTATGGCCCCAGTGCAGGACCCGGCACTTAGCCTTGTTGAATACCATGCTGTTGGACTTAGCCCATCAATCCAGCCTATCCAAATCCCTCTGGAAAGTCTTCCTACCCTCAAGCAGCAGGTTTTGCCTAATTTTGTGTTGTCTGCCAGCTTACTGAGTGCACTCAATCCCCTCATCAATATGATCAGTAAAGATATTAAACAACATTAGCCCCAGTACTGAGCCCTAGGGAACATCTCTTGTGACCAACCACCAAACAGTTTTAACTCCATTCACAACCCTGACTTCAACCTGAACAGCCTCCATTTAAGTTAATGTCATAATGTCAACCATTTCAAGTGCAGGTTGGTCCCTGCAAAATGTCTTATAAAGGAAAGATGACCTGGCATCAAGCTCTTAATATCATCCTGTATTTTGGGACATTTCTTAAATCTGATGAGTGATCAATTCCAAGGAAAAAAAGAAACATACACCCTGCTCAAGCTTAGCAAGAATCAAACTTTCTAGAGTGGCATTCATTAAGTGAGAAGGAATGGGAGTAGTACTGCCCCTGCTTCAGTCTGGTCTGGTCCAGCAGAGCTGTGGGTATGTTCCTTTATATGATTAGTGTACTGTGCTTGTGGTGCCAGATTAACTGTTTCGATGAATACAGCTAAATCAATCAATCTCTTGATCTCTTTTCCTTACAGTTTAGATTTATTGAAATGAAATGAAATGAAATGAAATGAGAGAAGAGAAGAGAAGAGAAGAGAAGAGAAGAGAAGAGAAGAGAAGAGAAGAGAAGAGAAGAGAAGAGAAGAGAAGAGAAGAGAAGAGAAGAGAAGAGAAGAGAAGAGAAGAGAAAACTGTTTTATCTGTTTTATCCTAATTCCTATTTCAGAGAATCATTCTATGAATATTCTATGAATGAATAACTGAAAGAGATCCACCTGAAGGTCTTTAAATTGGGAGACATAAAATTATTTTGTAGACAATCTTTTGGGATCTTTTATATATATATATATATATATATATATATATATATATATATATTTAACAGCAGTTAAGATATTTAATTTTCTCAACAGAAACTGGCAAACTGGCATTTCTTTGCTTTCATATTTTCAATATGTCTCAACTCAGAACTCAGGAATTGCAGATAATTTTGAATAATTTATCACTTTAAGGGAAACTTCATTCCCATTTCAAGATGTTACTTAATTTTTATCACAGAAGCAAACTCACCATTACATTTCTTCAAGTACTTTGCAGAAAAAGTTGACTAGCAGATCTAAGAATAAATGAAAAGCTTTTTTTCTGCGTGTACCCACCGGCTACGTCTCTACCCTTGCTGCTTCTCCTCATTTGTCATTCAGAGTGATGTGCTTCAATACCATTTTGACTAGCAGGTCACTGGGGTAGAATGAATTTGCTGACAAATAGTTAGGGCTGGATGCTCTAAGAAAGGCAGTGCATTTGTCACATGCTTCCCAGACTAACAAGTGTTACAGTTGCAGAAGTTGCTGCATAATGTGGTCATGGAGCAAAACACTTTTTTCAAGCTCAGATGAGTTAAACAGACACACACAGAGCAATTGAATCTATCATATGATAAACAATCAGTAAGAGTAACCTTATTTAAGGGACTTAACAATTAAAACACAGGATTTTAATGTGCTCCTCCTTGTAATGATTAAAGCAAAATTCTATACATAGAATATGAACTAATTTAAAATAATATAGGGAATCACTGTGTACATGAATACCAGCTCCATACAATGTGAACAAATTCTAGCTGGAATAAAGGGAGCAGAAGAAATATCACTAAGGACCTTTCTTGGTCTGAATTTACTATATCAATTATGAAAATTTGTGAAACTAGAAAACTTTTTTTCATCCACAGTGAATTTGGAGATCAGGGCTCCAGCACTTCAAAACAGTTTACACCAGTAAGGACTTATCCTAGAATAAACTCACGTTTTGTGTTTCTCACTGCTTCTCTAGTTCTCAGTTTCTTTCTCCAACTGCATGACATTTTTCTGCTTCATGGGGTTGGAGAAATTAGATGTGGAAAAGACCTCATCCACCCTCATGACAAAGCAAAATTGTCCCCAGAGAGTATTGATTAGTGCATTGTCTAGTCTAGCTTTAAATGTCATAACTGATGGAGTTGTTCCATTTCCCTTGGGATATTATTACATAGTCTAATAGCTTCTGCTTTCAGGAAGTTTTACTTAGTGTCTGAATTTTCCCTTATTCAGCTTGATCCCGGCTTTAAAAGCCTATAAATAACAAAATTTTCACCTTAGTAAACAGGCAAAAAGGAAAAGAAAATAATAAAAATGGTCATGTTAGATACAAAATAAAATAAAATAAAATAAAAGTTTTATTACTACTGATCTGGAAAGAAAAAAAAATGTATGTGTATGTATATGCCTTTTTATATTGTAATTCTGAGTGTTCTGAAATGTGAAGAAATTTTTTCTATTGAAATATTGGGCTGATACTTAATGAGATATTTCTTCAGAGCTCCACATTCATGTTAAAAAAGCATGGCTTAAACTAATGATGTCTATGGATGATGTAGGCCACGTCCTTCCAGATCTTTAAAATTTGGAAAAATAATAAGTAGTGCAGAGAAGACATATATACTGCAAGAATCATCTGGAAGTCTGTCACACTAGTAATTCCTACAGTCCATGGAAATTTCAGGCAGCTCCACAGCATATTACCAGGGACAAAACATGAGTGATGGAGGGAGGGAGAAGAGACTTCACAGCCTTTCTCATCCTCCATTTGATGAGAAAGTGGATGGCACTGAATGAGGCTGCACCTTGATGTCATTGTTTTCTACCACGTCTGAGCACAACCACGGAGGACCATGATCCTCTGAGGAACAATCCATCTTCTGTCTCAACTTAATTCTGACCTGTTCAGTTCAGCCCCCCACATCGTATGCACCTAGGTCACAGCATGTGCTGTGTCCATCACTATGTCAGCTCAGCTAAAGGTTCCCCCATATTTCCCTTCATCTCTTTTATTTTACTCACACACCCTACTTTCTCTCTTAAGTGAAGACAGAAAAGCAGGCACTATTTTCTGGACTTTCATTATTATTATTATTATTATTGTTGTTGTTGTTGTTGTTGTTATTATTATTATTATTGTTGTTGTTGTTGTTGTTATTATTATTATTATTGTTATTATTATTTTCTGCATCAGTTTTATCTCCTTTTTCCCTGCCTCAGGTTATTTTCTGTTTTGGTTTCAGCTTTCCTATTTCTTGCTGAGCCAGGAGAGAACTGTACTCCCTTAGACAGAGTCTGAAACAGAATCTGGTGGAAATGGAAAGAAGTCACTTTTAGAAGCAGAAGTCACTGCTTTTATTTACTTATTTTTAAAAAGTATAAGTTTAAGCCTAAAGATTGAGGATATGTTTACTCCCAAGCAGAAGAAAGTGAAAGGATTTATTTAAGTGCTTATTTATTATTTCCAGTATTTCCTTAAAACAAAAACATTTTGATCCCCTTTAAATTGAGATTGAAAAATTTTGTCTGAAGAAATATTTTTGGACATTCAGATTTCAGTGAATGTATGTGAGAAAAAACAATGGTTTCTATGGAAAACAAGAAGGAAACTACCTATTTATGAAGTGCATTATCTGCAAAAAACAGATTTTGATAGAACAATTTCATTGTTTTGTCTTAACTCCCCACCCAAAATATTTTATTGCTGTTTGTCTCCACACCTAGGTTAATTAATATGGAGTGGTCAGCACATGATATCTTGTTTGAGTTTTGAGTAAAATACTCTGTTCTTCCCTTTGAGGGATTTGGTAATTTTGAGTTCACAAACATGGCTACAGAAACATGAGTACAGAAGTTGTTTGAAATGAAACAAGAAGAATCATTGTAGGAAGAGGACGGAAATGGCTTTTTTTTTTTTTTTTTTTTTTTTTTTTTAATTCACGGAACCACAGAGTCACAGAATCATCTAGGTTGGAAGAGACCTCCAAGATCACCGAGTCCAACTTCTGATCTAACACTAACAAGAATTCATACAAATATATTATCCTTGTGGAATATGAAACCTCTGAAGGGTTATCTGAATCATAAAAGTTTGTGCCTCTCACGGTCAAAGGAATAAAATGGTCTTAATAAAAACTGGCATTGCACAGGAATCACAGCCCCTTATCTTCAGGAGCTGCAGTAAGCGTCACCTAAAGCTGAACAGCACAATCTTTCTTACAGTTGCCCATCTAAATATGTTGTTTGGACAGATTTTTTTTTTTTTTTTTTTTTTTTTATTGAACACACTTTGAAAACCCAGGACATGTGATAGCACTTTGCAAATTCTCACAGGAACCTTACATTACATATTTCATATCCCTAATGTAATTATCAGGCCAAAAAATATACATGGGAGCAATGAAGCCTGACCACTCAAACATTGCATTTCCAATGCACGGTGTTATTCCTGACAGAGCCAAAGAGGGAGAGGAAATTCAGAGATTGCTGAGCTGAATTTCAGGAGCAGATTCACATTAATGCTGGATGGTGGTTAGTTAAAATTGAGCTACAACCTCTGCTTGGCTGCTACCGGGCTAAGGCATGAGGAACGCCTACAGGGCTGCCGGGCATTTTCTGTTGTTAATTTATGGTTGCCAGGGATCTTTTGTTATGGCCACATGTTATTTATTTATTCTTATTTTATTTTGTTTTATAGTAAAATCCATG
This sequence comes from Aythya fuligula, assembly GCF_009819795.1. Lineage (NCBI taxonomy): Eukaryota > Metazoa > Chordata > Aves > Anseriformes > Anatidae > Aythya > Aythya fuligula. The sequence goes on along the minus strand of NC_045561.1, from coordinate 101,272,656 downwards.
AGGAAAGCACGAACTAGGGTGTGCTTTGCAAAATCGCTGCAAGCAAGCTCAAACTGAAGAGAGGATGTACCTAATAATCACCAGCCGGGGCGGGGGGGGGAAGGGGGGGAGGATATCACTGTGGCTTTTAAATATGACTATCAGTAGTGAAACGCTCCACCTAGACTAGATAAAAACAGAAACAAAAGGAAACTTGAGTTACACTAGCAGCAGCTTAATAGCTGTAATCATCAGTTGGGGTACCAGTCAGAGTTCCCACCCATCGGGGCCTGAGGTAAGAGATGTCAGGGGGACAGAGTGAAAGGCCTGCCTGAAAATGCAAAACCACAGAGCATTCACTTGCTAAAAGACTTGGATGAGCTTGGATGGTCTGGTCTTTGTACTCTTTTAAATACAGCTATCTAGTTGTCTTGGAGACGGGCACGTGGGGAAAAAGAAAAAGGCACTCAATATTCCTATCCCTGACTATAATCCCCTGTTATGGATCAGCTAAGTAATAGTCTAAATACAAAATGTATAAAATATTAACCTGACAAACCTCTCTGCTTAAGTCAATGACATATGGATAGAAGATGTGGGTAACAAGAGGTTTATAAAACTGCTCCAGTTCGGCTGCAGCAGGAATGACAGAATAAAAGCAGAGCTTGTAAAACAGAAAGGGTAGCAGGATCTTAACACAGAAGAGCAGTTGAGAAATTCTCCTGAAATCTCAGAGAAGCAAACAGCAAATGAGGTTGATTAAAATTACTATAATTGTGGTGATGAGTTACATGCCACTTGAGCACCCTACTGTACATAGTTCCAGATGCAAATTTGGGCTCTAATTTGCTTGTCCTTGAAAACAGTGAAGTCCCATTGACTTCAAAGAAGAGCAAAAACAGGCTCTTCAGTTCATAGAGAAGAAATATATGTCTGACTTGAAAATATAAGATGATCAGCCCTAAAATATCTCTTGAAAGCATCACTGGATTTTATTGACGATAACCTCAAAATAATTGATTTTAAGATCTTCACATAAACTGGAAAACTTGACTTATATCCTGTTTAAATGTAGTAAGTTTAAGCCTGTATAACTAAATAATAGCAAACATTCTTGTCGTACTTTTCAGTCACAAGCAAGAATAAGGGCAGGATTTTCACAAGTAGTGGCTTTGGATAACAATTTAAGCACAGTGCTCACCTTCAGATATGCTAAGTGGGAGTTATTCTCACACTGAGCTCTCACCTTTAGAAAATCAGTCCTTTCAAAAGGATTTAAAGGAAAGTACTCAGAAGTCAAAAAAAAAAAAAAAAAAAAAAAAAAAAGTTAATCACCGCTAAAAATCTCAGCAAAAAATCTCAGCAAAAGCATTTGTTTTACCAATTTACACTAATGATGTCATGCTGTGCCTATGTTAATATACTTTCATTTAATTCTAAAACAGTCACTGTATGCTTCCTGTCCATAAGTGAATGTACCTTTACCTCCCTGAAGGGGATGAGTATGTTGTAACATCTGGGGGAACGGAGGCAGAATTGACAGAGGTGCTTTGCCCTGGCTCATACAATTAGGGTTAGGAGGTCAGAATTGTGTTCAGATGTGTTACCGTTAACTACCGGGATATTTTCTCCTTTGTGTCTCCCTCCCATAAAACCTGGTGCATCACTAGCCTTTTAAGTAACGTTAGATCAACTGTCCCTAGACACAACCTGTTAAAGTTCTGTTAAAAAAAAATCAATAAAATAAAATAAAATAAAAAGCAGATAACTAGGCTAACTATTTATGTTTTGCTACCACAATCAGAATGGGTTGCATGAGCTATAGAAGTGCACTGTGTCAAAGTTGGGCTGAAAAGGAAAAAGAGAAATTGCAGCTAGATTACTGCTTCTGGATGACACTTTTTCCTAATCTACTCACTGCTTGCAGTCTTTTGTAATTGGTGCACTTCTCTGAGATCTCACAGCCATTTATCCTGGTTTAAGTCTACTGAAATCAATGGGGATGTGCAGATCTGATTTTTTGGGGGTGATCCATGAATGACATAAGCAATCTTAATCATATAGCAAGAGTAATAAAAACCTGCCTTCAGGAAGGTCTATGAGGTTGAAAGCTATGAAAATATGCTTGCAATGACTTTTTTTTTTTTTAATAATAATAATAAAAAATAATAATAATAATAATAAAAAGGTCTGATGCTAATGAAAAAATAGGCCTGAACACAGTTGAAGAAGTATTCAAGCTTGTGGTTAGGTTGATGCCAGATGTTGATGCAGAGGAAAGGGAAGTTGAGGAAATTTAAGGAAAATAGGTACATGAACCCTTAGGATATTGGGTTACTAGCCAGCTGGGAGACACCTGGAAAATGGCTATTTAAATCTGTTTGAAGTAAAGGGCTCTTGTAGAGGCATTGGCCAGAGGGTCTGGCAGCTGAGAGAGGAGGCAGATCCCAAACCCCTTCAGCCCACACAGGGCAACTTCCAGGGCCGGAGTCTGGGGAGGGGGCTGGGCACAGCTGGGGATGCAGGAACCAGAAGGAGCACAAACAAGGTGTTTGCAGAGAGAAGAGGAGGGATGGAAAAAGAGAGGCTATTTTTTTTTCTTTACCTTTACATTTTAACATTTTTTGCCATTATCTTTACATTAACCTGCATTTATTTTTGTAATGAGTTGCTGATTAGTTCACATTTATTACTGTAATCTCCTCAAATGTCATTTAATTCACCTATATCCAAAAGGCTGGTGCCAAATTTCAGAGATTCCTATTTTACAAGGTTAGAATACGCGTGTACATGCATATGTAAATACACCTACAAATATATAAAAATATTTTGTTTTTACTACTTATAGATAGATGTACAATTAAATCATTTTAGTCTCCAGGTGTTTGAATCACGATCTTATATAAATATATAATCTTTCATTGAGAACATATTATATATAAAGCATATTATGTAGTTAATATACATATAATATATATCATATTTCTCAGAATTGCATGGAAAACATTGAAAATGAATGCATCTTAAGGGTTATAAAAGTGAGAAAGCCAATATCCATTATTTATTATTTACAGCATTCACCCAAATTCTGTAACCTTAAACCAGTTGTATACTCATGTAGGATTTATTTTATCTCTATCAGTGATAGTCATGAAGCATAAGAAAGCCAGTCAGAGTTCAGACCATTTTTTGGAGACTTTGCATCTCCCAGAGGCTGATTATGTATCAGTGATAGGATCCTACTGCCTCAGTTCTCCACCTGTAAAATGGGGATAACCCTATTTTCTCCACCCAACATGAGGTTGGGTGCTCTGAGGAAATGTGCATCCAAGAATATTTGCGTGTTAGTGCAACGGATCTGTATTTATACAGATCTATTTTGGGGAGTTGCAAATAGAACAATACAAAGTTAAAGTCTATTAAAAGATTACTTTCCTATTTTATTTATAGTCTGTTTTACTTTTTCCTGTGTGTTTGCTTCTCACCTCTGTATGTAATTTTGCTGAAGGGATATGTTTCTAATTAATGAGAAACTGAGTTTTTTGGTTGTGGCTTGGAGTTTTAAGCCTTTGTTGTTGCTCCTACTATTGTTGTTCAGAAGCATGCTACAATCCCTTAGGGAAAATCTAATTTAGACTTTAGATCTTCAGTTGAAACAGAGTTCAGTTTAGCTTAACACATTTCAGTTGCTTCTTCATGAGAAGGTCTTGGCAAGAACCAAGTGAAGCACCCCAGAGCCCACACAACACAGCATCAATTGTGGCGTTGGTTTAGGGAGCAGGATGTTCAGATAACAACAGCCTCTCCCTCATTCATCATTGCTCTTCACACTTATCTACCTCAAGGACACATGTTCAGATGTATCAGGAGGCCTTTGTTTTTGGAAGGTTCTATACCATCCCAGGTGAATATTACCATTTCTTAAGCACCTTCCCCATGGCATATGAAACTGAAAATGTTGCATCACTTGTCACTGCTGTCCAAGCTAAGTGTTTTAATTTTCTGTTGTTTAAAGGAGTAGCAATGCCCAAACCATTCTTTATAGAGATCTCCAAGCTGATATATATATATATATCATATATGTACATATTGGTCAAAGCTCTGGACTGGACATTTAGCACTGCACTAGGCCATGTGGGCACGCTCCTTCCTGCTTCAAACCCACTGGCCCCTTCACAAACTGCCTTAATTTATACTCCAAAGATTTGCACTGCCACAAACCCATGCCTCCATCCCAAGCATGTGCCTCAATGAATAGACTCCTAGCTTGATATTAAGACATTTATGGTAGCTTTGAGTTAGCATCACGTTTTGACGATGAATGCAATGAATTAAAAACTGTTTTCAATCTTTATCTTATGCAGAATTTACATAGGTAGCAGAAACTGTGATGCATTTTGTTCTCTATAGGAAATATTAACAAGTGCTGTACCTGATTATATCTGCTTTCTGTAAGTCTTCCTGATGTACAGTAAAGGAAGATATGGCTCTGTTGTAAAGTGATCCAGTTCTGAAAAAGAGCACTCCGATATTAGTGTATTCTAACATTGCTTAATGGGCTCATAATTGTATTCAGTGTTTTAACTGGAAAGCAGGAATAGGAAGTAGGTGGGAAAGTATGCCCATGCAACCTTCCCTCTTATTGTGCACCAAAACCCAGAAGATGAGCAGAGAAGTGGGGGATCTTATGTCTGTGGACAGGTAGGAGCCACCAGTATACTACCAACCATTCAAAACTTGCATTTCAAATCCAAAACATCTGTGGGTCTGCTGAAAAGGTTGAATATTTTAACACACATATTCTGATCATAAAAACACTCACTCTCTTGCCAATGCTGTCATTTTATCTACATTAACAGAAAACATCGTGAATACAACTCAAACTGGCTATTGCAATAAGTGAAAATGGCAATTCCATATATTTAATTGGCAGGTAGCCAGTATCTTTTTCTTCTCATAATGAAACAGCTGTGAAAAGTAGCAACAAGTAGTAATAGCTGTTATATGATATCAATATCATAGAAAGAAGACAGAGATTAACCTGGAACAAAAGGGATAGCTAAAATATACAGTATTAAAGTATAAAATAAGAATCAGCAGTATCTCTTGTCCTTCCTACTCTTCAGGGAATCATTTTCTGGGTAACAGAATCATTATTTCATGAATTAACTCTAAGATCCATTCCATTGTTGTTAGTACTAATAAATAATATCTATTCCATAAATAGCCTCACTGGTAGAGACTGGGGGGTCTTTAGTCCTTTCACTTTTCATACCACCTCATTATTTGTTGTAAACCAAACGAAATCAGAAGAAAACAAAAACAAACTATCAAACACTTTGCTGATCAAATAAATTATTTCAGGAATAAAATACTACTTAAATTAGTGAGTACTGTATCAGAATTTGGTCATATTTGTTAATCTGTTTCTGTGTGTAGGTCCCCAAGCTTCATGACCCCGCTTCTGGGTTTTGATTGGATAACCAGAACTATTTTTAGCAAGACAGTGAGGAAGGATGAATACCAAATGATACATAATTAAGGATGTGCACATAAGTGCAATGTATTTCTATTTCCTTCTTAATATCCCAGCATCACTGAAATCCTTCAAGAAAATGGGATTAGCAGATTACAGCGAAGGAATGAAGTAGAGATAGTCCTGGAAGGTATTTGTCCAATGACACATATCTGTCATGGCCTTTGTCCAGTCTCACCAAATCTTCTTTCTTGGATAGGAAACCCTTTTGGGGCAGAGACCTGAGTAGGGTATTTGCATATCTCTGTAAGTATCATCATCAATAGCAATAGGAAATATCATAATGCTTTCTAAATACCTAGACAAAGTTAATGATGAAAGCACTTCCTGCTAACATATTTCTGTTCATGTCAGAACAGTTTTGTCTGTTTTCTGGAAATAGTTATTTTTTACCCCAGAATATTTTCAGCCCACCTGTAGAACCCCAGGCACATGTTAGCAACAACACTGTAATGAGAAGGAATATTTTAAATAAATTTATAACTTTTAAGACTAGAGGGTTTGTAATATTATGTGGGCTAATTTGCTATGCATTAGAAACCATAACATTTTTTTTTTCTCATAAATTTCCCTTTCTTTAGCTTAGCCACTAGTGTGTGGGCAAAGCATATTTTTAATGCCTTTAGTAGCTACTTCTGCAATGCCAGACTGATATTTTATTTGAATACCTAATTTTGGTGGACATCTAAACACATAAAATATTTAATTATTCAGTCATTTTCAAGTATTGCATCCAAGCAGGAGAATATTTCCAGAGCAAAACCACTGGTGCTGGGGACCCTGCATCTGTCCTGTATGCATTTTGGGGTGGGTTAGTTTGGACTAGCTCTGATGAGGTTGGATGGAATGAATACTCTCTAGCTGTTGGAACAAGTGAGGTGTGATCCTGACCACATCTTTCCCAGTCTGTTTTATCTAAAAGGGGGGTCGATTTTGTGCTCAGAGACTTCTCCACAACATGAGCCAAAGCATAGTAAGTGCAGGTGATTTGCTTCAAAATTGCACTCCTGAAGTGAAGGAGAGGGAAAGTGATTGAAGTGATGAGCTATAAGACCAGCATTCAGCAGCATGTGTCTGTAAAAGAGACTTTGAAAAGAGAAGGAAAAGAAATGGGTTGCCAAGTTACCTAATGCCTGAGCCTCCTGTTCAGTTTTACATTAGTATAATTGGGTTGGAGCATGGTGTTTAATGACTGGAAATCATTTAAGTATGATCCCAAACATCTTGTGGAGTGAAATCAAAAGCAAAAAATAAAATAAAATAATAATAAAAAAAATTATCCTACTGGTGGTGTGATCATTTTGCTTTTTTTTTTTTTTAGTGTTCGATTGTCTGTCTGGTTTTCAAAAATATAAAAGATTCTAACAATAAAACTGAACAGAGTAGGCAACAGGACTCCGTAATCAATATTCAACAAGCATTTTAGAATCCTGTATCTGTGAATGAGAGTATCCATCTCAAAATTAAAAAAAAAAAAAAAAAAAGAAAAAGAAAGAAGACTGGTTCATGGAAACGCCTCATAACATGGACAAGCAATTAGATTAACATTTGCCAAAGTCAACAAAATGAATGGAACATCTTCCAAAGTCAGATAGCCACACAATTAGCAGCAAAGCTAGAGAACTGCTTCAACAGGAAAATATATGTTCAATTTCAAACTGCTTATATCAGTGGATACTGGATCCCCTAACAATTTGCATATTACTGACTGAAATGAACACAATAGTCTGTCAGATCTAGTCTACTGACACTATTAGAATATCTGTAGAGATACAAGTAAAATATGACACTCCTCCCTCCTTTAGAGTTTGGACACAAAATTGAGTTAAGGAAGTAAAACAAGTTGTCAGACATTGGATGATAACCATAGCTGCTCATAAATGTCTATACCAGTTTTAGTCATTTTTATTTGTGATGTAACAGGGCTTAATCTAAACTTCAGATTTCTCTGAAGGCTAAATCACATTAATGTTCATTTGACCAGGCTAAGAACACAGACACAGAAATTTGCTGCAGTGTGTTTCTTAGGCAGTAAAACCTCTTATACTTCATCCTCTGCACGCTCCCCCAGTCTGGAGGGAAAATCCTCATACAACAATCATTTTGAGGAAATAGCTGCTGAAACAGTTATTCCCATAGAATAGAAAAAGGTTGAACTTTGTTGTTAATTAGGCAAAGTTAAGAAACCTAGCAGCAGTGTACCAAATCAATGAGAAAGAAAAATGGCCTTGAAAAGAAGACAGGTGAGCCATGAGATAGAGGAAAGATGTTTGGGTTGTAATCAATATCCAGACAACCCATGCAACCTTGATAGGGGTGGGATTTCATGACAACATTTGTTTGCTACAAAGAGATGCAAGTAACTTCTCTTGGGCAAGAATCTGCAGTAAAGCAGTCAGGAAAAGTGACTCAACTTTTGGAACAGACAAACACCACTAATGTGACATTTGTAGGGGAAGCAAGCTAGGAAGCAAACCTGAGAGGGAAACAGTGAAGCTTTAAACACCTGTGGGTCAGGAAACTCTGCAGACCCAGAGAGGTTCCTGCCAAAGTGGCCAGTGGAGACATGAGAAAACAGACATTCAAAGTTGGGAATGGGACTACTCACAGCTTTCCCAGCCCAAGAAAAATCTCTGCCATTGGACTGATGCAGGTGAGGGACTGCTCTTCTAAACCCAAGAAATACTTGGTGTTCACGGATATATAATACCTGATATCACCCTGCTGAAAGCATCCAAACCAGCTCTTTGTGAGCACTGCAGGAACAGATGCCAACACAGCAACACATCCCCAGGCAGAAGTAAGAGGCAGGTTCCTGGCTTAGCAATATTTCCCTACACTAAAATTAAATTAAAGCCCTATTTCTCTACACTAGTTGCTCTTAGTTGGCACACTGTACCCCAGAACTTGCACCCCATGTGTTTTACATGGTTTCTGTAAAATAACAATAACACAGTACATTAATTTTGGGAAAATGAACTTTTGATCTTTTTTTCAGTTTGGAATTTTACATCTGTATTTGTTTTTTTCTGATGCCATTGCCAAATCACCCTTCCTTCCCTCTTTTTTTCCTTTCTTTCCTTTCTTTCCTTTCTTTCCTTTCCTCCTTCCCTTCCTCCCATCCTGAGAACTTTGTCCTTTCTTTCAACTTTTACTTACAGGCAGGTGACAAATTTCATCTCAAAGTCCAAAGTTAATAATAATAATAATGAATTATTAACATTATCAACTTCTGTATTATTTTATCATTCCAAGGAAAAATTCCTTCCCCCAGGAAAAGATACTAGGGAGCTTAAAAAATGGAAAAAACAAAAAAAAAAAAAGAAAAGAAATATTTTGTTTGCAATATATATATACAAATGGAGTTTTAACTTTTTAGGAGTTATTCTCAATTCCTTTTATTTAAAAATATGCAATAAATTCATTTTACTCCAATTTTAACAAACACTTTATTTCAGATGGTATAGTTTTTCTTACAATAATCTTAATTCTTCCTTCCATCTCTTTGAAGTCCCAAAAGCTGGGCTGTTGGGAAGGAAAGAACAGTGTTGACAGAAACATAACCAAAAAAGAGACATGCCAAGAGGCTCACCACATTATGCAGATTTCATTGCAGCCAAATTAAAGGTATATAGGTGGAAATGCTTCAGGATGACTGGGAAACCTCCTGAGGAGATATCTAGGCTGGAGGGCAGTCCCTCCAGAAGGTGCAGACACTCTGCAAGAGAGGGTAAAGCATCTGAGCTGAGGTGTTCACAGACAAGTCTGATGTTGATGAGATGAAAGGCGCTATAGGAAAAACAAATAAGTCAAAACCAGAGGAAATGTTATCTGTATCTTATACTTTCATTCCATTATAAATGTAGTTACCATGGTAGCAGCAAGCAGATTTAGGACTTGGGTTTCTCTGCATCATTTGAACTTTTATCTTTTTCCATTGCTACATATATCCCCAGGAGGACAGGTTGAGAACTCACTCATGTTTGCTTCCATGAGCAATATATTAGTAATGAGAACAACAGAAACAGTGTGAAACCTCACCAGGAAGACAATGGTTTTATTTTTATCTTACTTTTCCAAAGCATCCTACCCAGTCCTCCTACCTGAGCCTTCCAGATTTCATCAGCAATGGAACGGTCTCTGCAATGTTTCTGCTGTCTTCCCTCCTCGTGCTGTTCTCATTGCACTTTTTTTTTTTTTTTTTTTTTTTGAGTAAGAAGAAAAATGATATTCAACAATATCTTCAAAAAACCCTGAATGGGAAGAAGAGAAATTTCCCTATTGAGCAATGCATGTTTGAACCTAGCTGCAGGCAAGGGGAGACAGAGCTCGTATATTAAGGGACCCAATCTTTTTGACCAGCAGCAAGATAAAGCTGTGAGATATAGGGTATGAACCCCAAACATAATACTTAACCATAAGAATTGTCTGATCAGTACTTGTCCCTAAAGAATCTCTCTTGTAGAGTAAAATTAAAGTATTGTAGGATAATATGCATTTGTCTTGGTGTAAGTTGAGAGTAGAAAAAGAGAATTTAAAATATGACATAGTCTGCTTTCTTTTGAGCTACATCTGAACTGACTACAGGATAATACAATAAACAAGATAATAAGATGAAAGAGAGCTTGAGAGGCCCTCTTTTCCATTCCCAGGTCCCAGAGGAGAATCAATTATTTCTTAACCATTCTTGGAAAATGTTTGAATCTTATCTTCACCATGAATGCCTGGCTATTCTCTTCAGCACACCTATGGTTTCTAGGCAATTGTAGGCAGTTCTAGGAAAGTAAGAGAAAAGAACAACGTAAGAAAGTTTGGGTATAATGAAAATGTTTCTTATTTAATTAGTTACTTAGGTTTAGACCTAAAATTAATTACATTTTTGGTGGATTTACTTACTAGCCAGTACAATGTAGTAAGGTCATAGAGTTACCCTTAGCTTACACTGAATTGTACCTTCCCAGGACTTACTCCATTGTTCCCAGGAAAAACTACATTTTTCAGCAAAGTTCAGTCAAGAATACACCTTCTTTTGAAGAGTCTTTTTTTAGTTTAATCACTTGATTTATTTGGCTTACAGATGAAAAACACCTCATAAACTACATTAGCAGAGGGGATTGTGGTAAAATGAATATTGGAGTCAAGAATAAATGGCCAGTGGCTGGAGCTGCTGGAAGCCACCATGTCCCAAAACAGTGTGTTTATAGTGTCCTAGACACTGAACACTAACTCTTAGGTGAGCTTGTACTAAGTAGCCTAGGGAAAATGACTAACTCCATTTTCAAAGCCATGCAAGCTGCTTTCACTGGGAACACTCCATTTTCCTCCTCCTTCTTGGGAGGAATCTTTATTTGTTAGTTGACGCAGAGCCCTCTCAATACTACTGAGTGCTAATTTCTCTCAACATACACACCCTCAGGATTCAGCCATTATTAAATAACTGTAAATTAGTAAGTTTAATTGCTGAGTACTCAAGCATTGTAGTTCTCAGCATGTCTAAAGGAAAAGAAAGAGCCTAGTAAAATAAATCAACTCTCCTGGAGTCTCCCCTCCCCAGTCAACAACATCAAATTTTCAGGAAAAAGAAGCGTGGAGTTTGCAGACTCAATTAAATCAGAACTGTTGGAATTCTTCAGCAAGGTGGTAGGAACTTCTGAGGCTGAAACTTGTTTTGAGAAACAGCTTTGTGCTCCAAGGAATACTGACAGTGCAATTTTACAAAATTCTAAAGGTAAGGACCTAAATGTAGCTTGAGGGTAACTGTAGCTGGAAGACTTGTAGTACTCGTCTATAATGTATGGACTTTGTGTGTCATGCTAAATGATTTACAGCTGTTGCATGAGGTGTGTATGCTCACTGCATTGTCATTCTCTGATCAAAATATCTTGCTCACTGCTTTGCAGCCCACAAAGTATTTCCATACGTTTGAAAATGCTTTGTGCATCCAGGACAGATATCCCACAGTGTCCTGCTCCTCTACTTCTTTCACTGGAATTCTGGATGAGGGTCACCTAAACACATTTGCATCATATCGATTGCACATGTATTAATGCAACAGTTATGACATATAGCTGTGAGGTCTTTGTCTATTTCTGACAACTGTCCATCTGAATCTTATTCTGTCTCATCTTTATCTTTCCTCCTTCTCTCTGGGTAAGTTCTTTGAAGATAATAAATAAATAAATAAATAAATAAATATATCTAAAAGAGCTCTTTTTTTCTTTTTTCCTCCTGTGGAGATCAGCTGGACGGTTCCTTAATGAAAGCACTCTCCCCATGGAATCTGAAAGATCTCAACTTCCATGAGGAAAAGAAATAAGTGACAAGCAGTATTTCAACAGCACTGGCATTGGGTCATCAGTAATATGTCCATAGTTCCCCTCAACAAGCTCTAAACTATGATGATTTTATATTATTCTTCTCCTTATGTATCCATCTTGACCAAAGTAAAGATGGGAAATTAACTTTGGGTAAAGGCCTTGGAAAAGAAAGGTGGAATACCAGCTACTTACTGACATTTGCTTCCCTAGACTTTTCATAGAACTGAAATTCAGAAGATGGGATAAAGTTGGGGGCAGAAGTTGTGGGCTGGTATTTGAACATTGCCACTAACTTTGGTACTTTATACAACATTTAATCTGCTTCTGGAGTACTGGTAAGTGATCTGAGGACATTGGGAATGATTTGTGCTTTTTGTATTAAACATTTACTGTATGGCTTTCTGTGTTTGCAAGCAGCTGGATCAATGATTTAAGCTATCCCCTCCAGATCTCTTTCTATTGACTATTTTATTTCTTTCATTTGGAGAAGATATCTGAGATGTCTTTCAAATGGGGAAAAATTCTGTTGAAAAATGCATTAGTAAAACTAAAATGCTAATTTGTAAGTGCAGTTCCCCCATCTTACAGAGGGAAGGAACACTGGACAGTATTAATCATGTGAAAAAATGCTGTATTGTTCTGTAAACTTTGCACAAAATGAATGCTATATTTAAAAGAAGAAAAAAAAAAAAGTTAGATTAGCATTAAGTTTGATTATCTGCATTTGATTCATCCTTTGTGTCTGCTAGGACAAATAGATCACATAGCTCAGTATCATTGTTTTCCTGGACTTCACTGGTGGAAGCTGCACCATGGTATTCATAAAGCACAGTGTTGGGATCTCAAATGTGCTCAGCCTCTGTCCCTTTCCATTAGAGTGGGACTAACCCTGACTATTTTTCCCTCATCTCCTTCTCTGAGCTGACAGACGTGCACACGCAGCCAGTGAGTGCTGCTCATTCCAGCAGGCCATGATGTCAAGGACTTCAGCATGAGTCCGCGCTGATGCACAATGCATGAGCGATCAATCACCAGCCAGGAATATGATGGGATGCACGGACCTCGTGGGCACTGGAGCCACAAAGGACAGTGTGTGGTGGCATGCCAGCATCTGAATGCCGAATGCATCTAAATGCATTTCTTACAGCCAATCAGAATGACCCCAAAGCAAGAGCAGGAATATAGGTGAGCAGACAGACAACCTGGTTATCTGGCAAAGGAGAGTGAGGTGCAGCAGTAAGCCTTGATGGATGCATTCTTGTCCCTGTGGCATGAGGATTCACCTCCATATGTATCAGTTATACAGTGGGGAAACACATTTTGCACCTCAGACACTTCATTCCAAAGAGGATTCAAACGCCACTTGAGACCCATCAGATACTGGTTTGGGAACCACAGCATCCTAATATGAGGCACCTCCAGTTAACCTTCAAGCAAGTATCAACTGCATGCAAGTCTTTAAATACAGCATGTAGATACTTCCTGCAGAATAAACATAATATAGAGTGACAGAATACAGCTAATGTAGATGACCATGAGAGATTTAACTTTCAGAAGACAGAAAATGCACACTAAAATTAGAACATCCTACAAATAGTTTGAGATTGTTATTGTTTCAAATAGGAGCATGTTTTCTGGAAAAGAAAAAAAAAAAAAAGTATCTAAGTATCTCTCAATTATCTGTAAGCACCATTATGAGCCAATTTCTTAGGTGACAAGAAAACTAGATGAATTATCAAAAACAAACAAACAAACAAAAACCCACCAACTAACAAAAACTAACCACAGACCTGATTAACTGTCTTTGAGGCCAACAGTAACACCTATTTTTGCAAATGTGTAGGTGTCCCTCCCTTATTCTTGAACTTCAGTGATCTGATAATGTACAAATGTAGCAATCTCTCCAGGACTCACTGAGACATCCCTGCCCATATCCTCACTGTATCAGCAATCTCAGACAGCCAGCAGCTGTGTAACAAAAAAATAAAAATAAAAATAAAAATAAAAAATGAATTTTTCCTTTCAGCAGCCTACTTCAATTCAGAGAAACAGAGACAAGCACAGAATCTGCCTGCAGTACTCTCATCTCAAGGCTTCTAATATGCTATAAGTATTTTCTTAGAGGGAATAGTTAAATGTGGCTGAAACCATAATCCAGACTGTGTGGATAGACCTGTAACATAGTTTTTTTGGCTGCTTTTGAAATTTGTGTCTCTGTTGATAGTTGTGAAGAGATGGGAAAAGGATGCTTATTAAGTTCAGTCACCACAGAAATAATCTTTAAAACAGTGGTCAGAAGCAACATTTTTTGGGAGTATACCTGCACATTTCAGAAACAATTGATCTCTCAGGATTCAATTAAACTACAACTCAATGGTAGTTTGAAATCATTTGTAATAAAATGTAAAGTTTAAAATTGTAATTTTACTTAATAAGTGTTCAAGAGAAGAATGAAATAGATGCATACACCAAATAAAGTGTAAAACTTTAAAGGACTTTGATTATCACTATTAAAATCAGCAATATTTATGTAACCAGGTCCTATTTGGATCTCAATGTGGAAAACTCTACCAGCTTCCAGACAGATTATTTCCTTCCTCTCCTATCTATTTAATCTGTATGGGGTTAAAACCATCCATTTCACAGTTAGATCATGAACCTGAGTGCATCTATAAAAAGCAGTGCTGGAATATTTCATCTGAACTCCTTGGACTTACTCCAGATCAAATGAGACCAAGATCCTTAATGATAATTAAAGTGCATTGATAATGTAAATTCCATTGATAATATAATGGTATAATTACAGCAATCAAGACAATCTAGCTTGTGATATAAATAAAAATTGAGTTATAAGCAAAATGGAGTATGGCTCAGATTCAGATTTGAATGGAGATGCTGCTCTGAGCAGTGGAAGTACAATATGTATCTGGGGCTTGTTGGAAGTTGCTTCTTGTGCATAACTATTTAGTCTAATGGAAAATCAGATCAAAAAAACTCAGTCACCTATTGGGAAGAAGAGAAGACTGGTTTTAACATACATCATATTCCACAGTTATTTAATAATCTTTCAATCAAGTCTCTATGTATTCAGATTGCACATAAAATATCACCAAATCATCCTGTAACATCGTTCAGAATAGAATTGTAAGAAGCTAAAATCTTTTTCCCTTTTAAAATCTCTCTCAGGCAATTTCCTACCCCCTATAATTATCTTCAAAAATCCTCATTCTGAAGGGTTGCACCCTTACATATATTTCAGCCATTGGCCACACCTTCTTCTCACCAACTTTATCCCTGCTGGCACTGGCTTCAGGCAGTGCTATGGACCCGCATCATCTTGTTTTCCAAGCCTTCTGCCTTGTCTGTGAATGATGGTAGGAAAGGGAAAACTAGGTAAATTGCAGAAATTCTTGGAAGATTTAAGCTCTAGAAAGTGTGCAGCAATCCAACATCTGTTACTTTGGACCTGGAGCTGCAAAATGGTGCTGCTGTTCTGCTATCTGCTTGCTGGTCCAGGAGGAGGGGAGGCTGCTTCTTCTTCAATCTGTGTGATTCAGGTTGCCTCCATGTTTGTGCTGGTATGCAGTGGGGAAAAATTTGTTTGCATGCTTTGTGCATGGGCAATACAGTGCGTGATGTGTCAGAGAGGAGAATGTGGGTCACTTTGTCTGCTCTCATATGGACATCACAGAGGGAATAAATAGGAAAAGCAAAAGGCCACATGGTTGTTAACATACAAATAGTATCTATGCATCATGTGCAATTCACACAGAAGTCACATTCTGTTCTGATTTTATATTGACAGGTGACTAGAGCACAATTAATTCACCACTCCGCTTGAAGGGACTTTTGATTTGCTTAGTTGGAGTGATACAGACTGCTGAACCCTCAGGAAATGTTCAGAGGAAGGCATGAAGTCTTCATGCAGGTTACCAAGCTTCAGCCCAGGAAGATTAATGGTGATTTCTGTATCTCTTGATGATTTTTCCCTGTTTAATGCAGAGAATAAATATTTTTCTTCATATACTATAAAGGCCTAGCCTGTTTCACCTCACCACTAAGGATTCTGTCAAGACATGCTGCCTATATGTGTAGTGACTGTGCAAAATGTCCTTGCCTAGTGCAAGCCTTGACTCTGGCAGTAACTGAGTCACATAATGAATGGGTACTGGACAGAATATGGGATCTCCTACATGAAGATGCACTTACAAAGGGAATATGATGGTTGCTATTCAACTAAGGGGAGAGAGTTCATGACAGAAAGAAGTGACATCTAGACAAGATGCATTAACTTGCCCAGACTATTAGCATTTTCATAAAGAACTGACTCCAGACTTGACTTCCAAGGGTCTTATTTAACCCTTATTTATCAGCAGCAATAATCCATGGCTTTCAACAAAAACCTACCTAAGATTTGTAGACATGGATTAATTTCTTCTTATGCTTGAAGAAGGGAATTTTAAATTAGCAGAACTTTTCACTTTAGCCAAAAATCTTGTTTGTAGATCTTATTTGGAGCATATGTTTAAAGTAAATGGTTCTATATTTTTCTCAAATGAAATGTGGCAATTCCAGAAACTAGTACTTGAGCACTTGAGATTTGAGCTTCTGAACATGGAGGACAGGAAGAGATGCTGGGGTGTTGGCACTGCAGTCCAGACACGATTGCAACTCATGGAAACATTTACAGTCTGGATTTAAACTGTCTGCATCCATGAAACATCTTAGGGTAGTGATGGCAGAAACAGGATTATACTTACCTAGGACAGGGGCTGAATGTTTAGTAGGCTGGAGAGGAGGCTATGCTGTGACAAGTTCTTGAAGTTGCTAGTTCACAACTGTTGCAGATACATCAGCAAAATTGTGATTATCCATGGACTCAGCAATTTGTGCAGTCAGTAGTGACCAAGGACAGAAGGATGTGAACTGATTTCAGAAGGACTACTGAGAGAAACAGTCCTGCTTGTGGTAAGTGAGGGTGGGAAGTGGTCCTGCATACCTGTAGGTTGACTTGCCTGGGTGACCTGTCTGTGTTGCTTTCTCTTCAGAGCAAATCAGACAGTGAGGTATGGTCTATCTTGCAGTTTTTCTCTTCTATTTCTGTTTTCCCAAACTAAATCACCCATCAAACAGCCATACACCCTGGTGTTGATGAATTGAGGTCATGTGCACCTCCTCCTGCCAATAGACTCTCTTCTCTCATCAGGTGAGCCGGCTGGATCCTACCTCCTCTTGCCATTAGCTGCTGGCATCACCTATGGAGGGGCAAAGAGCAGAATGAAGAGAAGACTTTCTCCCTTATGTGGCTGACAGCCCTGACAATCTAGCTCTATACTTAAAGAAGCACAAGGCATTCAAATGTAACTTCATTTTGATGTTTCTGAATAAGATCTCTCTGGAGATGAAATAGTAATCATCACCAGAGCTACAGATTAGCAACTGATAGAAAAAAATAGGCATATCGTTAAGATTGCACACTCCCTTGTTATCTCACCATTTCTCATTAAATCCTGGTCTGCAAACACAAGAACGGAATCCCTGCATGGTTATTCTGCTGGGTTTGCATATAATCAGGTGTTGAAGCCTGCCTTACTTAGACTTTTTGTTCAGCTACAGTCCCTACTGGATTTTTTTTTTTTTCCCTAAGAATTGTGCTCTCACCCTTGGATAATAACATAACAAATAGCTCTTTGTCTCTTCAGGTTTGTTCATATAACTTGTATTAATATATTGACAATGTAATATAAGAGACTTACAAAGAATCCTGTTGTCTAACCCAGCTACAGCAAATACTGTCACAATTATTGCTGATTTCAAGCACAATCTGAGGCTCCAGTGGATAAATGTGAAAAAATGCAATTTTGAAACTCAATTGTAGTAACTAAATAAGCATCAGTTTAGACTTATGAGGATTTGCTTCATGTTTAGCAAAGTTTTATTATTATTATTAGGACATTTGTCAGACAGTCTGGTGGTTAAAATGAATATTTTTAAAAGTTTTTTTGAAAACAGTTGTAATGACATCTTGAAAAAATAAACAAAGCTTAATTGACTTCCAGCAAGTTTTTCAGTGGAGCTTGCACAGATTGATTGTAAAAATAGTTCACTTGAATACAAAGCCTAGCTTCAAACAATCCTATTGATGCTAAATTCTTATTTTAATTTTTTTTTTTTTCCCATTTATTTTTTGTGTGGAGGAACCTCAATCTAGATGCTGAGGTCAGTCAGGTGCTTTAAATCTTTCAGAGTCATAATATGCTACTAGCTAAAATCCAGGGTCCTTTATGCTGCTCCAGGGAAAAAGAAAAAGTAATGATAAGAATCAGATCCCAGTATTTTCTGCTCACAAAGATACATGGTCCTTCCTCCTTGGGAAGACATGACTTTGTGGCACAGCTTAGAGTATTCCTTCTACCATCTGATGAAGACATTCTCTCCTCTTCCCCCTCTCTATTTCTCTCAGCCATATTCTGGGCTCATCCAGGTTGTGTCTGAATCTTTCCTTCTCATAGCTTCACTGTGTTTCTCACTCTAACACATAAGTACACCTACTCGATCATATGCAGTGAAGCTGTCTTTCCAAATAGGTCAGATTTGCTAAGTATATTCAGGTATATCTTTAATTCTGCTAGTGACGCATGCTTGTATTTTTGTCTCAAAAATTACTGTTGCTTCTCAGAAGTAACCTAAATCAGAGATGACTGTTAATCTCTTCAGCCCAAACCTACCACAATGTGGTGCTTGGTAGGGAAAAGTTCTATAAAAATGTCTAGAAAACACCTCTGTAGGAAAACTAAAATATAGTCAGTAGCTAGACCTTAATAAATCAAAGGCAACAGTGCTGACATGTAATAGTTCATATTCCCTTTTAAGGTGCAAATCTGGAAGCTGTTCAGAGCTGTTTCTGTCTCTGCCATGGTGTACTGGGTTTATGTAGCAAGGTTTTGGTAGCAGGGGGCTGCAGGAGTGGCCTTTGTGAGCAGAGTCCAGAAGTTGCCCCATGTCAAATAAGGGCCAGTTTTAGCCAGCTCCACAGGAACTCACCACTGTCCAGAGCTTAGTCAGGGAGCGATGCTGAGGGGGCCTCTGGGAGAGCAGATTGAAGAAAGAGAAAAACAACTGCTGCACAGCTGCAGCTGGTAGAGAGGAGTGAGAACCAGCCCTGCAGCCCCCAAGGTCAGTGGCAGAGGGAGGGCACAAGGTGCTCTGGTGCACAAGGTGCTCCAGGCACGCAGTAGAAGTTCCCCTGCAGCCCATGGAGGAGCCCCCGTTGGATCAGGTGGATGTGGCCTGGAGGAGGTTGCAGCCCAGGGAGAGCCCCCACAGGAGCAGTCCCTGGGCTGGAGCTGCAGCCCGTGGAGAGGAGCCCACGTAGGAGCAGGGGGTCTGAGGGGAGCTGCCACCCGTGGGGGACCTGTGCTGGAGAAGTTTGCTCCTGGGGGATGGACCCTGTGGTACAGAGCTGTGTGGGAGAAGTTCTTGAAGAGCTGCTGCCTGTGGGCAGCCCCCACAGGATCAGTTTGGGAAGGACGGCATCCCGTGGGAGGGACCCCACGTGCAGCAGGGGCAGCAAGTGACCGTGAAGGAGCGGCAGAGATGAAGTGTTAAGGACTGACTGCAGCCCCCATTCCCTGTTCCCCTGCACTGCTTGGGGGGTAGATGTAGAAGAGGGTGGATGGAGGGGAAGGTGTTTTTAGTTTGTTGTTGCTGTTTTGTTTCTTGCCGCTCTGATTTGTTAGTGATAGGTAATAAATTTATTAATCTTCCTATGCAAAGCCCGTTTTTCCTGTGATGATAACTGTTTAGTGATCTCCCTTGTCCTTATCTCAACCCTTGAGTCCTTCTCCATCATATTTTCTCCCCTTTTCCCTTTGAGGATGGGGAGTGAGAGAGCAGTTGGGGTGGAGCTTTGCTACCCATCTGCGTAAAACCACCACACATGAATTCACAACCCAGGACAGTTTTCATAAGCTCTGAGAGACCTAAACAGTGATACCTAAACAATATTTACTTGCATCTTAAAAACAGTAGGAAACACATTTATTGCTCTGAAACACTTTCAAATCCACAAACAGAAACTCTTACCCATAATAGAATAAAAGTATGTGCAAATTTCAGTAAAATCCTTCATTTACTGATACCAGTGGGAAGTTTGTCATTGATTTTGTGGGGTTCAACTTCTCCCTCTTTGTTTCTTGTGAGGTTGAGGATGAGAACAGAATTTGGCCAATAATTGGTGCTCCTTTGTGCAAGACTTGAAGAGTTTAAGGGAATTAGCAGCCTCCATGGCTAGTGCTGTGAATGAGCACTTCTGAAATGCCAAGATTTGTGTTTTCCCTCCCAGGCACATCTGTCAGGAGACAGGATTATTATTGGAGGCAATTTCCATGGAAGTTAGCTTGTACAAATGGAGTTTGTGCATTAAGCAACTTTAAAAAACTGATTGGGGATGGTGAAGAATGTTATGTTCATTAGCTTGAAGCTTCATGTCATTTTAAATATCCAGTATTACTGGTCTTGATAGTTCTTGTTTCTTTCATACTACCTCACCTGTTGCTTATTTTTCAGTCTGTTAAGTGACCCATTACTTTTATTTATAAATGATTCACTTCAGGAAGAAAGATCTTTACCTTAGAAAATACATAGAAATGACTAAGAGCTGTACAAACTAAATTATGTTTCCTCCTCTTTATATTGGCATTGATCAATATAAACTGAACGACTTAACAGTTTAACATTCATATGCCAAACCTCAAATTACAGCTGTGATACATCACCACTAATTATTATTAAATTATAGGTGTCATAGATAGGTCTGTACATTCTGAAAATATATATCTATATATAATTAAATAAATTAAAATTGAAGAAATGAACAATTCAACAAGTTTTGAGATTCTATGAACATTATGTTGAGACCAAACATTATTACTAATGCAAACAATTTTAAGATAATTCATTTTTCAGCATTCAGAATAGACCTACATTTATTTTCAAAAATTTGAGAATTTCATTAAAGTATTTAGAAAAAAATAAAAATATTAAAATAATCTTATTGATCTCTGTGTATCCCTAAGAACTTTAATTAGAGCCAGGAATTTATTGTTTTTTGTTTGTTTGTTTTGTTGGAGATGTTGAGAAAACAACAAATTGTATGAAACTTGAGCTAGAAATGACTTTCCTCAGTTGTCATTTGACATTTCTTTTAAACAACCTCAACTGAAAATAAAATAAATAAAATAAAATAAAATAAAATAAAATAAAATAAAATAAAATAAAATAAAATAAAATAAAATAAAAACTCAGGACATTATCCACAAACCTTGTGAACCCCTGTGTTTTTATCCAATTGCCCAGAAGCTTGAGGTTCCATAGAGTTCATGGTAGCACTCTCGGGGGGGCACAGCCTTCTGTGTTGCAGAGTGACATGAACAGAGACATTTACAGCTCATGCTGCTCTGTTGGAGGTTGCATTGACCTGTCAGGTGCCAACCAGTGCTTGATGCAACTTCCAAGGTATGTTGAAGGGCTTCCTCACTCTCTTCTGTTGGCATTGTCCAACTTCCCATGCAACACTTGCATATGCCCCAATCAAGATGGAACTCTTCTGGGAAGACAAAGTGGCCCATTCACTTTCCAATACCATGGGAGGACTAGAAACTGGGCTGCTGACAGCATAAAAAAAATAAAAAAATAATAATAATAAAAAAAAAAACACGGCTATTTTTGATTCATATGTCAGCTTTAAGAGTTATATTTTATTTAATTAATTTTGGCAGCTAAGAGAAATGACTAAATTAAAAAAGGGAAAATCAACACATCATTTCTGCAAATCCATTGACTAATTAGTAAATGAGTTGCAAAGCGAACCTCAGCTTCAGGGCACGCATCCTATCTGCCTTTTACACTTTGTGTTTCAAACTGAAATTCCAGTTGTGTATGCATTTCTCTTTGTAGCAAACAGAGATAAACATTTTACCTTTTTATTTGTTTATTGTCTTTCTGAACACTAGAACAGTTTGTCCAGAGATTCTGTGGTGTTTCCATCCTTGGAGATACTCAAAACCAGACTGCACGCTGTCCTAAGTGACCTGCCCTAGCTAACCCTGCTCAACAATCTCCAGATGTCCTTTCTGATCTCAGCTATTCTATGATTCAATGATTGTGAAATGCTGCCGAGAGATGAGAAAAAATGAGATTATGGTGGCTTAAAATAGTGAAACTAAAGATCTTGAGTGCATTTTGTATATGATAATTAATGGGAGAAGAAAATAGATAAAAGACCAGATTTTATAATATGAAATATTCCAAATATAGAGAAGACAGCTATTACCTGAGTCAGAGCTATCCTGTGCTCTGCCAGAGTATGCAGAAGGCTTCCGTGATGATTTTCCTACATTTTACTGCCAAATAAACTTCTTAATCAAACAGTTTCTTCCCAGACTTGGTTACTTGTTGATATTAATGGCATGTGGCTATTAAAAGCCTGACCATGTGAAAAATTTAATGTTCTCATTGAACACAGAGCATAATCAGGTCACATGTTGGTTTCAGCAGTTTTGTAATATTTTATCACATTGTTAATTTTCTGCTACTAATGATATTCTTTTGCTCTGAGTTCCTATATGATTTTGGATGGTTTATTCAGCATAATAAATGTTTTTGTGCAAGTGGATGTTTGGTAGTGAGAGCTCTGTTATCAATGCAGAGTTGAGTTGTAACACTCAAATAACATTTGCATTTTCTTAGAGAAGTTTTGTGGCATGTTACTAACATTTTTTTTTTTCTTTTTCCTTCCTTCCTTCTTTTAGTCCATCCTGTCAGTGAAGAAAGTTATCATAAAAAAAAGCACGGGTTGTCATTTTTGATGATAGGCATTATGTTCTGGTGAAATGTCTCTGATACATTACAACTCAAATGTCTGATTTGTACCTTTCAAGTTTTGGGGGAATATGCAGTCATCTGAAGGTAAAAAGTTATAACCAAGAAAATACAGCTCATCAAGAGGTATGTGTTTCTGCAAAATGGGTACTTCTTTCTTATAAGGTGAGATTCATCTCTTTCATCTCAAGCATCAGAAAGTTGGTTGTATGTAGTTCTTGTATAAGCATTGGGGGAGAAACAGCTGCCCATTTCAGTCCATGTTAGGTGTCTAAGAGAGTTGAACATCTTTCTGGAGATGTTTCTGACTCTCCTGTGACCAAACAAAGTTAAGGATGGCTGGGCTAGACACAGAAAATATTCTTAAGTGTGTTAAATTAAATAAGGTAAAACCCACACTGGGAAACTAAAATAGTGATAGCTTTCTCAGTATTTCTCACAAAAACAAAACCCACCTCTTCATGATTTTTAGCCCAATTGCAACATCATAGAAAAAAAAAAAAAAAAAAAAAAAAAAAAAAAAAAACACTGAAAGGGATCTTTAGATCTTTAGAGGTTATCAGTCAGTGCAAAGTATGAAAAAAAATGGACTTTTCATGAAAAAAGAAATCTTTGTGCATCATACAGCTACAATGGTGCTGTTTTTGTGACTTCTGTTGTTATTACAGAAATGATAAGTCTCAGACTTGAATCAGTGTCTTGTTGTCCTACTTGCTGTACAGACAATAAGTTAATGAAGGTTTATATCCTGATAAGCTCACAAAGTGTAATTAAGAGACAGTGCAACTGCATGGAGGGAGTTATAAGGCAACAGTGAAAAAAAAAAATAGTCATCAATCATATTAAACAGTGGTCTCAACAAACCAACTGGCAATTGCCTAAGATTGTTTACATTTTTAGGGCATTAGGACAAAGGAAAACAATAAATTAAATTCAAGAATACAAGTATCAAATATCAGGGGGGACAGAAAAAGAATAAGGTCTTGTTTTCCAAAATATAGGAAGGTTTGAGACTGGTATCACAGATCAAGGGGAACAAACCTTAGATGCAAATTAGCTTCAAGGTTAGTTGGGGATGCAGAATAAAATGCACAAATAATTCATCTTCCTTTATGTTTGATGCAATAAACAAGGAAGTGTTGATGAAGTTTAGAAAGAAATTGTAATAGTGTTCAATATTGTGTAATATTTCCAGCTCTATGAATGCCCTGGAGAAATATTCAGGAGCTATAAAAAACAAACAAACAAAACAAACCTGAAAGTACCTGGCACACTTACAAATTTAATTAGATAAGTACCTATTATACTGTTTTTTAATCAGAAATGTGTGTTAATCCAATTGTAGGTTTGTTGGGACACATTTTCACTGCTTTTTTTGTTTCAAAATTTTCTAGTATGTTTCTATGACTAAAGTAATATAGATGCCAGGTTTTATGCTTTATTATTTATCTAGTCTGTTGATATCTAGTCAGCACAGGTGATGAAGCATTGGCCCAGAGAGTCTGAGGAGTCACCCTCCTTGAAGATCTTCATGAGACTCCTGGACATGGTCCTGGGTAACCTGCTCTGGGTGGCCCTGCTTGAGCAGTCAGTTAGACTGCATGACCTCCAGAGGTCCACGCCAACCTTCAGCTTTCTGTGATTTTGTGACATATGGCCATATATATATATATATATATATATATATATATATATATATGTATGTATATATATATGTGTGTGTATATATATATATTATATATATGTATATATATGTGTGTATATATATATATACATATATATATATTTTAATAATATTTTAAGGTTCTGAAATAGACAACAGTTCTATGTTGGATAACTGCAATAAAAAAAAACACAGGTGCCTGTCCGAAAGAGCTTACAAGTTGCAGAGCAGCCATGCGTCATGCTGATGTCAAGTTTTGCTTCAGACAAAACATGTTTACATTTGTATTCTGAGGAAACCTATAAGTTGTATTCTGCACTTGGGAACCTCAGAGCTGAAATACTTGAGGGGAGAACAGCTGTAGCCCAGCTGGGAATAAATGAAGGATTTGGACAATGGGGAGGCAGGGAAGTCCAGAGCCTAGTGAAGGGGAGCTGGCAGCAGAGAGAGAGTACGCTGTCCATGCATTGTGGAAATACAGTTCAGTACCTGCACATCAGAGTGGGATGCCCGTACCCCAAGGTCTTCTGGTCCTGCAACAGAGCAAGGATGCTTGGTCCCAGTTTGGGGTTTTTCCTTTTGGATTGACTTGAGTGAAACCAGTATTGCATAGTGTGTAACTCCAAGAGGAGAGGTGAGTTTTCTGAATGTAGTGAATCTGAGGCCCAGGGAATGTAAAAGAGAAAGATTTGCTGTTAACGAGCTTTTCAATGATGTAATGTTGTCTGTTTCCAGGAAAATCAAGTAAAAACAAAAGAATGATTCTATACATACAGATATGGATGACAGTCCACTTGTACGGGGACTGGAGAGAATTTTCTGCCTTAAATGAGTTGAAAAATCAGTTGAAGGGTATGGAGTGAAATAGCCATTTAGCTTCCCTTTTTGGCATAGTGAAACTGTGATTTCATTATGACAGCTAGAAGGGCAATTATCTGAGTTAAATATCATCTAATGAAAGCTCTTGGTAGGTTAGGAATATTGATGTTGGTATGAGAAACTGGTTTCCTTTACTCTAAAAGATTTCTTATGCTATGTTCAGCATTGCTTTAGTCTTGCAGAAGATGAATACCCACCCTCATACCCCACAGCATCAAGGAGACTTGAATACTGCATCTAGACCTTAAAATGATTTAATGATAAAAATAAGCTGAATGATGGTGACCAAACTGTATTTTATTCTGATTTCCAATGTTTACATTATTAAAAAAATAAAAACACTGAAAATAGCTCTGATATAGTGCAGCTGAATATTAAATTAGGCATTGGTTATATTTTCCATGTCTGGGTATTCAGCATCAGGAAGCTCCATAGAAAATGTCACTTTTGTGGGACTGCAGCAAAGAAGAAGGTGCTAAACTATTTTTCATTCTTCAACTATTCCCACTAAAGTAAGTAACAATCAAATGCTTATAATGATATTGACCTACTTGTGAAGTGCTTTGGGAGATGTATTATTATTCAAATGCTGTGTTGTTATTATTTTTATTTCATTTTAATTGCATTCTGTCATGAGCAAAACTTTCAAAACATCTAAATCCTCATTGTAACATCTCCCTGTTTGTTCTCTGCAGAGCAGCACTTGATTTTTGTAAAGGCAGAGCAAAATATTTTCAGACACTTTTGAGTCAGAAGGTAATGAAACATATTCACAGTATAACAAAGTGTCTTTTAGTTTTTCCTCCTCATTGTTAAAAATAAATGATCATATGGATTGAAAGGGGACACAGAAAAAACTTGTGAAAATTGACTTGGGAATAATTCCCATTATGATGAAACACCTTTGCTTGAGCTTGGCAAGGGGAAAGCAAGGTTGTAGGTGCTCAATCGCATCAGTTAAAATCTGACTAGAATCCCTTCAACACATGTACTGTGCCCTACATGATAATCAGCCTTAGATGGTTTTCATTAATTAGGATTTTGGGCAAGGACTGGGGTTTGTTCTTGGATCAATTTGCTCAAAAGACGCTGTAAATTACTCATATTCATAATTCTCTTAGGCCTGAAGCCCTGTCTAAACATAGAGTTTGTACTGCTTTAAACATGCAGGTTCATTGAAAGCAGTAAAAGCACAGGTCACATTCCACCTTCCCCCTTGCAAATGCAGCTATAATGATATAAAGTGATTATATCAGCAACTTGCTCTAGGGAACCTGCACTGGCAGTGGGGTTAGGCCTGATGATCTCTTGAGGTCCCTTCCAACCCCTACAATTCCATGATTCTGTGTGATTCTGTGATATCAGGATAGTTTGTTCCAGTGCAGAAAGGGAAATGAACAAGCTATATCATATAATACATATGATTCCATCCACACTGAAGGTTCAAATGGGCTGTGCACATTTAAAAATAAATCACATCCTTAACTGAAACAGTTGAACTGGTAGGAATGCAGTTTTGATAGGAAATCTATTTCAGGGTAGGTTTTTGTTCCCTGAACAACGGCAGGGGCAAAGTACTGTGGAGGGAATAAAATGTTGGACTATTGCAACACCACTGGTGCTCCTGGTGAACATAGCACTGATTTTTAGCTTACTTAGAAAACACTTGGAAAAGGTTTAAATGAAAGAAAAAGATACTTCCCTTCTTTCCTTACCTTTAAAACAATAAAGACTACTAGTTCAGGAACCAAAATAATTATTCTGATTTTTGAGAGCTTCTGTGGACACAATATTTAACTTACTGACCCATTTCAGTCACCTCAAGACAAGTTCAATATTATGAGGAGTTATGGTCATTTCTCAGCACACAAGGTATTGTTGTAAATTTTTGGAAATCACAGTGCCACTGATCCTTGAAACACCTAAAGAATATGTATTACATTTGCTGATTTAATAGATTATGACCAGCCAACATGACCTTCTGCAGAGCACAGGTCAGAGAATTTCATCCTTGTCATGCCTTTTCCTCATTCAGCAATTTCTTCTTCATTAGGGAGTGTTATGAAAAAAAGGATAAAATAGTTCCTGAAATGCAATACGTTAACAGGCAAGTCAACAGCAGAACTATCATCAGCTCTACAGGTCTGCTTTCTTTTATCTGCATAATTTTTAAAGGTACAACAACTTTGTCTTGTTATTTTTGCAAACTGATTGACACTGATTCGATTAAAAAAAAAAAAAAAAAAGCATTCAGGGTCATGACTTTGAATTAAAAGGAATACTAGTGCTATTTTGTTTGTTCGTTTCTATATATATTTTCCTAACATTTTAATGCATCTATTGCTTTAGTCTCTAGAATGTGGTAGAAAACTAACATATGTTTGTGTGTGTGTGTTTGTGCTTGTGTATTTATTATCACAAATTGTCACTGGAAGGAAAATCTGCTCAAATTTTGTCATTTGTTATGATTTTTTAAAATACTTTTCTAAAAGTGCTTCTTTTCTGAGGATTTTTCTATTCCTGTTTTTCTTTGGAGATATGTTATTAATAATTTTTATACCTAATGAAATCAAGTTAATGGGGCTGATAGAACCAGACAGACAAATTCTGATCTTTTCTGTAATGACTGTACAGACTCTAATGAAATTTCCTTGGACAATCAGGACTGGGAGCATGGGAGCAGTCTGTTTCCTGATTCTTGCTGCTCACGTGTGCCCTCTCAATATGTGGTGGGCAAAGGTTTAACATTTAATCAACTATTAGACTTGTGCTTTTATTTTCTGTTAATCTGTTTAAATTGTTTTTGTTTTCTTTATTCTGTTCATTTGATCTCTTCAAATCTTCTCCCCCAATGTCTGTGGAATGAATCCATAGAGGTATTCTATGAAAACGCTGTCCTCTTTTTCAAACCTGAAGAAATAAATTAATGGGATGAAAACCTCTTATTAAAAACAAATAAATAAAATTACTCTACCCTGGCTTTTCCTACACAGATTTACTCACCTGCATCTGCTAATAATAGTCCTGGTTTTCCCATCATGCCTTCTTACAATTCCCACCTCCTCTTATCTTGTATATATGTATACATTCAGGCTTTTCATGCTGAGAGACAGGACTGAATGAGCACTGACACCAGCCTGTACAAAACACGTTTTCTTCTTAACAATACCCATAACTGCAGAGGAGTTGTGAGAAGGACAAATATAAGTCTGGGATTATAGTCTCCAAACTCATGGACATTATTGTCTATACTAGTCTTATTAAAAGCCTTGAGTTACCCATATAAACAAGATTAGATGATCAGACCCTAAATAAACTGAAATGCTGGGGCATGCAACATTTTACCATTTCAAATATACTTCTGTGTATGTACAAATTGTGCATTTTACCAAGACCAATAGATAAAATATACAGAATAGCTGTTCAAATAGCAGCTTTTCTGCTGTTTGACCTAAAATGTGTCACAGGAAAAGACACGTACAAAACACACATTTTCACTTTACATTTTTAATGTATCCTGCTGGCTGCATGTTGCACATCTTGCGATAGCACTTGCATTGAAATCAACACAATGAAATGTGACATGTCAGATCAACAAAATGAACAGCACTTCTCCATGTGTAAAATGAAAAGGCATGCAGAAAGTTTATGCAGAAGGAATTGACAAAACAGATAATAAATTATGTTGTTTAGGGTATCTTCTGTCACTGATAACAAAAGAGGTGGATGGGGCATCAAACAGTAATACGTCTTTTTATTTCTAGGTCATTTTAACATCTTACAATAACCATTACCACTACCGGGGAAAAAAAAAAAAAAAAAAAAAAAAAAAAAAAAAAAAAAAAGACAATAGAGGATTTTGTCTTCCTTTTTTCTACACATTTTTTCATGGCCACTTTGCAGGTTATACTCATTATTGTTTTATTGTCTGGTTGAGTAACATGGGAGAATATATTATACTCTGTGCATAAACACTGGTTCTGTTTTCATCTGGCAAAATAAAATGGTAATTCCATTTAATATTAACTACATTTTTTTGCAATTATAAAATATATATTGCATACTTTCTTGCCTTAAAAGCACTTCACAATCTGTTACCTTCCATTTTCAGAAATGGAAGCAGTGTAGTTATTCTTACTTTCTGCTTGCACAGAATTCCTCAAAATATCACCAGTGACATCACACTGCCAAAGAAAATATAATGATTTAATAGCCATTTTTAGCTGGATATTGTTGTTGTTGTTTTGAACTCTGATGTTAAATACACTTCTTCCTTAGAACACTAAAAGAAGAACAAGTAAATTAATCAAAGTATAGGAGCACGTTACTATTTAAGGCCTTGAAAGCTGTACTATGCGATCTTCACACTTGAGAAACAACAACTAATTACATGGTTTGCTCCTTCAAACTAAATTAATCTTAAAAATAATAATAATAAAAAAAAATAAATCACAAAACTGGAATCCACTTTCAGTACAGACTTTTATACTTCTGCACAAAAAGAGGACTAAACATTCTTAAAAATACTTCTTCTGGAGAAGGCACATTGGGATTTAATATTTGCCCCCACAATGGGTTCACTTGGCTAAGCATCACTGAACATCAATGTATAAATCGTGAACTCTTATTCAGAGCCACTGCATTTCCACAATATAAGTGCATGAGACCACATGCTGGTATTCTCCACAAAAGTCACTTGTTATTTAAATCAGAACTACAAACCTGCTCCCTCACCTCCCCCTCTCCAGCCCCTAGAGGGGCATATTCTCATTAACATTCTTAATGTTAATTGGAATTACATGTGCACATCAGGAGGAGAATACACCTCCAGATGCGATATTTGCAAGCTTCATATTAAACCAAACAGTGTTGAAATAAAACACATCATTGAACATACAGTCCTGTCTTGATATTGAGCAGTAATATATGTTTTTATATAGGAAAACAGGCCTTACATGCAGACAAACATGAATTCCACATAATACAACAGTAACCTCCATTACTATAGGACCTGATCTTGCCGTTTCTCGCTCATGTGAAAAATCCTGCTGCCTACGATGTACATTTAGGCTTATTATCCAGTACACTTTTCTGTAATGGAAATTAGGTGCAGATCTGAATCGTTTTAAAATGGTGACAAGACAGCATGGCTTAGACACACTTGTTCAGAAAAGGAACTGTATGGTTTAGCGCAAAACTTAAATTTTAAAAATCGCAAGTTAGTGCCTGTATTTTCTAAAGTCCTGAAAATAATGAATTTTTAAATAAATATCATAATTTCTGGAAATATAAACCTTTCAGGAATAAACTTGTAAAAATATATAAAAAGTAAAAACAAACAAACAAACAAAAAAACAACAAACAAAACACCAAACACTTATTGCATTATTCTTTTTCCATTTACACTAAATTCTCTAAGGTCTCTATTTGCAAAATGTAAATGCAGACTAGATTAGAAGACAGTGTGATCTGAAATCTGGAAAACCCAAGCAAATTAGTTTAATCTTTGCAGCAAATGCATGCTGGAACAGTGTTTTCTTTACTGAGTCTTTCCACTTCCATATAATGAGAATTTTCTATTGTTAGTTTTAAGCAATTCAGTCAACAAACCATGATCATCTACAACACATTTAGATAAAAATGTAGTCCAAGAAGCAAGGGTCAGGTTTGACTCAAAAGGCATAAACTGATGTTTCATTCCTTTGACAAGTCTCTCCTAATATGATTACAGAAACATAAATTGAAATAATGTCAAAATCTACTAGAAATAAATAAAATCATATGCTGAAGCTTCGCAGCTTGTATTCGCCAAGCCTAGAAAACAGACATGCAAGTCAGGCAATATCAAGGAAAATGGGTCTATAGCTAAGGAAAATATTCATTTACTAATGATCTTTCCTCATGTAATGACATGCTAGGTTTAAACCCCAGACATCTTGGAAGTGCTCATGTAAAATCTCATTTGCCTATTCTTCTTTGCAAGCAGAGATGGTCATCAAAAAAAGACCGGTTGGGGAATAAGTAATGCAAGCGTCACATCTAACATGCTAACTTAGAAGAAGACAGAAGAGATGTTATATCAGAATATTTTTAAAAAAGCAAAAAACAATCCCCTCCCCACACTGAAATAATACACTAAATGCGAGATTTCAGGTATGTTGCAGTTACAAATGCATAGAAATGAGGAAAACAAACAAACAAACAAAAAAAAAAGCCTTTCTAGGTCATCTATTCCATCCATCTGCTGGAGTAAGATCACTCCCTACAATATACATGCTAGAGCTTTTTTCAGTCTGATTTTAAATGTCTTCTTTCCATCTGTTCAATTTGACCTTACCTATTTCATCTTGTGTAGTTAAAATGGCTGCTGTATAGTGCAATAATTCAGGGCAACATATAAAAATTAAAAAAATTAAAAAAATAAAAAAAATCAGCATGCAAAAGTCCTCTTATCCTTGGTGCAGCTAATTTTGAAGCTATGTTTACCCACACAAGATCAAACTGGACAAACGATGACTATAAGACTGTGTCGTCTGCGTGCGAAGCGTCATCTTTTACTGTATCATATGGATTAGATCCCGAGCTAATCAGCCAGATTCAGAGCTGAACTGCTTTGGGTCCATCTTACAATGCAAATATTGGGGGGTGGGGCATGTTCAACTGAAGTCTTCTGCGTTTAATGAGTTGCCTTTTCCATTCTTATTAACTAAAATACTTTAACCACTTTGGTTTTTTAAACTTAAACAATGATATTAGAAGTAATCGTTATTTTATTAACATTTTTCTCCAAGGATTTTTCTTTCTGATTATGAGTACTTTGCAATTTCAGACAGTATGATGGATGCTACTCTTCTATGACAAGAATTTTAACAGCCCTTCTTCAGCACTCAATGCACACCCAATTATGCGTCTGAGCTAGTAACCTTGAATTTATGTTGCTATGGCGACAAACTGGTCATGCATTATGGATTATCATTGAAATTCTACACCCCTACCTAGCATAATGAGAGTTGGGGACTTAATCAAATCAGCCATTCTGTGTGACACAAAGTGAAGAACTAGCTCTTATTGTTCCGAGTCGAGAAAGGAAGCAGGCCTGATGGAGTGGCAGCTGCAGTGCCGCAGCCTGATAGATTGCCCTTATATACATTTGTGAATGTATAGACAGATGGTTTTCAATGCCTGGAATTTCTGGCTTAGGAAGCAGCTGTTCGGGTAACCTCTGCCGTCTCACCTTGTTGTCATGGAGCATCGCACCGAGGCTGAGAATGTGGACGGCTACATTGACAATCCAGCTGAATTTAGGCGGCGTGGCATCCCTCTTTTATTCTAGGGCTGCAGGGCTGGAAGGAAGGCAGGGCTGCCATGGGGGAGTGCTCCCGCAGACCACAGCATCCTCCAGGGCAGAAAGAGACAGACCAAACGGTCGTGGTAAACCGTTCTGGGGGATTTAATCTACTTTGCATCTCCTCCACTGTCTTGAAATAAGAGCCATGGAACGACATGTTCTTCTTACGCCATTCAAGCATCAGTAAAGGCAGTCAGGTTTCAGGTTGCCATACTGTGTTTTGTTTATGTCCTTTGCTGAGAGAAAACACCAGCTCTGCTGAAGTCAGAGACGAAGATGGTTCAGTGCCAGAACCAAAAAAAAAAAACAAAAAACCAACAAACCAAATGGATATAATAAATCAGCAACCATTATACACTTCCCTTCAAGGCTTCTTTTCTGCCTACCATGGACATTTCTGTCTCTAGTCTGAGATATTGTAGGAAACTACAGGAACTGATGGGAGCTCATTATTATTATTATTATTATTATTATTATTATTATTATTATTATTATTATGTAAATAAAATAACAGGAAAACTGAAGCAAGTTCTAGGAGAATTGGGCCATAATAAACATTTATAAAGCTTAAATCTTTTTAGTGTAAGGGCACGAGTATTTTATAAGTATTATGAGTATTTATGAGTATTACGAGTATTTTAGAATATGTATTCTACAACAAAAGGATGATGATCTATGTAGTGTTACTGATTTGTTCTTTTGCCTATTTTAAATGACTATAGTAGTAACAGCATTGTTTTTCTCTGCTTACTTCCTCATCCCTCAAAGCTTTTAAGCTTCAAAGCTTCTGATTCTTATAGACATACACTTATTAAAAAATCCTTACTTTTCAAAAATGTTGAATAGTCAATTATTCTGCATCACCCTTATATTTTGGAGGTCTAGCCATTGTTACTAGAATATATTTTATTTATGTATTTATATGTATAAAGCAACCATTGCCATCATTTCTGCCCAGGGTGCACTATGTGTCTGTCAGCCTTGCCATGACAGATTCACTAGATCTGTGGTTTCAAAGTCTGCATTCTTCTCTCAAAATAAAACCTATGTTTCATAATGTTTCACCATAATGTTTCAAAGAAATATTTTATTTTGCTTCTAACTGCTTCATTGACACCACTTTTCCTTCCACCAAACCGTCTGTGTTTGTGTTTTGATGTATAGACTGTATATCGTGCATATAAGGAGATTTAATTCTCAGTATATGTGCAGGAAGTGAATAGTTGAGCAGGCTTTTAGAACAAACAAATGTGCAGGCTATAGAGGAGCCTTGACTAATTTCCCCTTTTCTATCTAAATATATATCAATCTCTTTACTTATTATCTATCTATTTATCTGTCAATCAGTATGCATACCTTCCTCACCTTCTGTGCAGCTGTCACTTCAAAAAGAGCCACTGCTGTCCTTCACTGACCACAAGATTGCAGTAGCTCCACAGAAAGATTTGCAGTCTGTCCACTAATTGTTTGTGAACTGAAATGGCCCAGGAAAGCCTGGATATGAGAGACTGCACACATTGTGGGTCTGAGGCTGTCTGTGGGGTTCATCCTGCAAGATCTCTTCCAGATGGAGTCAAGGAAGGTGCTCAAGGGAACCCTTGGGAAGTTTATTCTCCTAAGTAAAGATCGTGTCCTGCAAATACATGTAAATATGTTTTGAGTACACCTCATCCTTACCAGTACAGCAGGTTTCAATTGCTATTTGGTTATTTAAGTACATCATGGTACTTTCAGAATTCCGAGAGTTCAAATATATTTGTTTGCTTGTTTGTCAAAAAGAAGAAAAAAAAGAGTTACTTCCACAAAATTATTTACTTGCACAAAACTGTCCTTAATAGCATTAATTGTTTGACATAGAGTAAGGAAGAAAATTCAGAGCTAGAGACTGGTGGACTAAATAAATAAACTGATGCCATTGTAATCTTTCTGAATGAAAGAATGAATGAACCTTTTTCAACTTTAATTTACAGGGCCACGAATTTCCTTGTGTTTATAAATTTAAGCCAAACCCTTAAATCTGATGTTAGTGTCAAGTTTACATTACTTAAATTCAATTTATTATGGTTGAGTAGCATTTATTGTGTGGGCATTTTGGAAAAGGATGTTACAGTTGGATCTAGCAGAGTGAGCCAACAAAAATACAAGCACATGCATTAAATTAAATCCTATAGAGAAAAATAAGAAATCAGAGAATACAGGAACAAGGAAGTAAGTGCCTTCTTCTCTTTAAAAGCATTCCACAAGAAAGAAGAGAAGATTTGCAGAACATTTTTGGTTAAATTTTACTTAGTATTATGCAAACTCCCAGAGAAGAATCTGAATGTCAAAAAGTATTTGAAGTTTCTGAAACTTCAAATTGTAATTTACAATTGTAATTAACAGTAAAAAATAAAATTATTTATTTTAAATATTTATTTTTAATTAAAAAAAATATCTGACAATGAGATTTCTGACTTATTGTCACTTTATCCTAACTTACTGAAAAAATCTGTATCTGGAAATAAGCTATAAGAATATCCTTAGAAACCTGTCAGATTCAAAACTTGTCAGATTCAAAATGCTGTCTTTTGACCTTTTTTTTTTTTTTTTTTTATCATAGAATCATCCAGCCAAAGCCAAAGCCAAAAAAAAAAAAAAAAAAAAAAAAAAAAGCTTTTTTTTTTTTTTCATTCTGAATATTTTTTTTTCTTGCACCTTACAAAAAGGAGACAGAATTGAAAATTTTAGTTTACTATTTTTTTTTCCATGTTAATCCTGCACTTTTTTAGCAGGTGTGAGAAAATCCATATAAATGTGCATCATATGGGGATGTGCAATCATTTTACAGTCTTCTTCCTGTTGCTGTATGGAACACCAGTATTTTTGTGGCCACAGGCTGAGAAGTCTCTCGGGCGTACGAATGGTTCATCTCTGTGCTGATCTTGGCTGTTGGTCTTCATTCAGTACAAGGAGGCAGAAGAAAGTTTGTTCTTCCTATGGAGTTCCTGAGAAACATGTCCATTCTAATGTCATGACAGCCAAATTGTTAGCATTTTAAGAATGAAAAATGTAGTACATTAAATGCTTTAAAACTTCCAGGCTTTTCAAAGCAATACAGGGAAAATCTGCCTTCTAGCCAGTTTGGAACAAGAAGATCAAAGCTGCAAAGCTGCATATAGTCATACAGGATACAGATTATTTTGGAAGATCAGGGTTTGAGCAAAATGCTGTTTCCATTTCTGAGAGGCCATGGCAGCGTACTAGTAACTACAGGTCTGCATAATGACCCTCTCTCAGCCTCGGAATATAAGCCTTCTCATTTTACTAAAATTCACCCATTTTGTCACAACCAGTGGAGCTAGCTGATATGCTTCTCTTCACTGTGATATGCATTTAACCACAAAAGTCAGATGCTTGGGTAATGAGAACATTTTTATAGTCCCTGGTACCAGCATGCTCATTTACAGGATATGACTGGTATGCTCACAAAACCTTTTTGCTGTCACACTGAGAGGTTTCATTCTTAACCAGAGCTCAAGCTGATCACAAAATTCAGAATTTATGAGTGGTAGGTGTCCTCGACAGCAGGACATCCACCAAAATAAAATATAAATTGTCTTATTTTGTGCATGCATATGTGCAAGACATTTAAGGTAGTAACCTAAAAGACCCCTGTGCCCTCAAACCTTTTGAAGAGCAATTTAAAATCTAAGTATTTACTAGTATTATCCAAAGTGTTGTTAACAGTCTCTCTTATTTCAGTCTGCTTGGGTAGTGTTTTGGTTTTACTGAATTTTGCTCAAAGCCAGTATATACCAAGAGCCTGAAGGGACTAACAAGCCTAACTAACCCTGTCCCTTCCCATGGGCCCAGGACCCCATTTCAATCTAACCCAGGGCCACCAGTCCCTGCCCAAGCAAGGTTTGCTCCTTGGCTGTGCTGCTCACTGAAAGCAAACTCTCATGCTCTCTTGCACTCAGCATTCACAGCAGTACAGAAAAGTACAACTTCCTGGTTGTTGTTTTTTTTTTTTTTTTTTTTTTTTTTTTTTTTTTTTCAGCTTAGCAGAAGCCTTTAAACCTTTAATATCTATATAGACTGTTATGTTGCATATTTACTAACTTTTACTAACTTTTAGTTTCTATGGATGTTTGACAAATTGAGACACATGGAAGTGTGCATAAACATAATTTACTGTTTTGGGCATGCAGGTTCTGGATGTGTGAGCATAAAACTACTAACACACATGCACACTCTTTTAGACACTTTTTTTCCTTGGTAAATTTTATTTTATTTATATATGTATTTATCTTAAGTTAGTCATGTGCTTAAAGTACAAATACATCTATGTAAGTACATGCACACTAAGATGCTACAATAAAAGCAAATGGATGGGGGAAAAATATAGAAAAGAAAAGCAGTTCCATGGCATATCTGCCTGTGGACTAGGCTCATACCACAGGTGAATATCTGTGCCTCCATTAGGGTGGCCTCACCAATGGTGCTGGCACCTCACTAGCCTTTCTCTCAGCTCATCCCCAGACACCTATGCTGATTTACACTCAGTCAGTTTTTGCTCTAGAAGGTCAAAAACTGTTTTTTGGAACAAAGATATCAGGAAGGAGCTACAGTGAAGCTGTACAGACAACCTGCAGAGACAAGAGGTTGCTCTTTGGAGAAAAAAAAAAATATATATATATTATTTTGGGTTAAATTTGGGTTAAATAATAATTACTTTATTATTATTATTATTATTATTATTATTATTATTAGTAGTAGTAGTAGTAGTAGTAGTAGTAGTAGTAGTAGTAGTAGTAGTAATGCTAGGGTATGTATTATAACTTAAATATTGCAGAAAGGTATCATCATATGCACTGAACACCCAATATATCTAGACTTGTTGCCACATATTTAATGATTCTTTTGGGGAGTGGCTGAAAGTCTGCAGTGAAAGTCTGCAGAAAAGGGGCAGCTTGGGTCATTTAATCTGGAAATAGCTTTTATAAGCTGGAGGAGATGTGTCCCCAAGGTCAGTGTCTGCAAGGTCAACTGTGTGTACTCTGCAGCCCTCTTTGAGGCACCATTACTTTTTACTTCAAAACTTGTAAGAGAAAGCCAGGCAGGACAAGCCTGTGGATAGTCTGAGGCAAATGTTTTACAGTGAAAGATATAGTGACAGCAGGAGAACAGTTTAAGCAACACTCCTTTTTAGTTACATTTAACATGAGGAACATTAGACACTTCTAATTATTTGGCCATGGTTCTTAACTTCTCTGATTTTACAGTATAATTTGATAGGAAACACCTATGTCAATTATTATCAAAAGTTTTGTTTTCAGGCAAACTTTATTCCAATGAACTAAGGAGAATCTTTCAAAGTAATATCTATAGTGGCAGTGCCTAGTCACACCACTTGTTTAGATGCCTACTAGTAACCCAATGGATTAAAAAAAAAGTTGTGCCCTCTGCCAGTTATGAATATTAATATCATGAATATTAATATTAATATTATGAATATTAATAGCTATATTTTTCTACAGTTATAATCCTGAAGGGAGTAGATCAGCTAGGCCCAAATACAGAATTGTAGCCAGCTTTAGGACCAATACACACTGCTGTGCAATTCACTGGCATGCAAACACACTTAGATAAATACGTTGACATTGCTAAGATTTAGTGTGCACAAAAGAGACCCCTTGGCACACTAATAACAAATAAAGCTGACTGGCATTAAACATGTCACTTCTACCAGAGCTCGGCATGTGACACCCATACACATTTCCTTTCACACTACATTATTATCCCTTTTTCCCTGGCAAAGCCTCTCCCAAACAGATGTTAATTCAAACGGTAAGATACTTGCATATCTCTGCAAAGTGTCAAGCAAGCATTAAGGAAATGAAAATAATGTAGACTGTACAATAAGAATTACATGGTAGACTAGATTTTAAACACCAGATTTATACAAAAGTGTTATTGTTTCATGTGAATAGGCAATTAAATATGGTGATGCAAGGAATGAACAAATGTAGGTACTGGACTTTTTTTACACACTCTCACTCCTACCTCACCATGTAAGTAATGTGATACAATAAAAGCTTTCATTTCATATACAATGACTGAGCTTAAATAAGCAGGCCAGTTTTTCTTATAGACAACTAACATGTTAAGTTGGGAAACAGATACACAGAACTTTTCTTGAGGAAATAAAATAAGGAAGATTTTTTTTTTTTTTTTTGGAATATCTTCAAGAGATGAAGAGATGTCCAGAAAAACAAAAACAAAAACAGTCAAGCAACAATCTTACACCTCTATCCTGCAAGTTAGTCTGTTTTTATGGGGTTTTCTTTTTGTAAAAAACAAGTGCTTAAATTTTTTATTTTTTATATATAATACATATAATAAAATACAGAACCCACAAAAGGAAATAATAAGTCTGATAAATGCCATGCTAACCTTTCTTGCAAGCAAGTTGCCTGTGACTTTGTCTGTCAGAGGTTCCTTTGCCTAGATGGTGGGTACGCATCTCCTTTGTCACCAACAATGGAGTTACAGCACTAGCCTGAGTGCAACTAGCCCAAGGAGAGAGCAGTCTGCTTCAAAATGCTTCCTCTCTCACTTGCAAAAACTGTTTAAAGGTTGTACTGTGTGTATATTAGCCTCTCTGAGGCAAAGTATGGAGTTTGAGGTCTCCACACTGTCCTAGCAATGCGGAGGTTATGGCAAAGGTTCAATGCTCATAGTTTTTCAGTAAGGATGTTGAAAAACATTGAGGCATCTCCTAGAAGGATGCCCACAAGAAGGGAGATCTGACCCAAACCTCACTCTGTTATGTCCTCCAGGTAAAATATTTCATTTTTAAGATGCTTTTCCAAGCTTGTAAGTGAAGCAGTATTTATATTTCAATACAGCTGTGTACCATACCTAAATAAAACTCTCCATCTCACACCCAGTTCTCCCTTGGGAGAGAAAAGGAACCACAGGCCCTGGCAGAAGCAGTTTATGACAGGTTTAAGTCAGGACTCTCTTTGAAAGGTAAGCAGACAATAATTCCAGGAGCTATCTTGGCTCTTCCAAGGAAGGAAACACAGGTTTATATGTCATATTATAATCCTGAGTTCATTTTTTTAATAAGCATCAGAACCATGGGATTTCTCATGTCCTTCCAAATATGAAATGCAATACATAAAAAAAAGCACAGGCCTTTAAACAATGCACTTTCTTTGCACACTTCACTTAATTGCTACTTATCCTGTCCTGAGAGGAAAAATCTCATTTTATATTCTCTTTCCACAGTATTTAACTTTGATATAAATATGTGCAGTCCTCATGTTAGGTTTTTTTTTTTTTTTTTTTTTTTTTTTTTTTCCCCTTAAGCAGAAACAGTTGGCTGGAGCATAGCTTAAATTGATTTTTTTAAAGACATAATATAGCATTATATGCTATTATACAGTAAAAGAATTGGCTTGTGTCTCCTGCCTTATGTTCTTTAGATCAGGAACATCTTACTGTCTTAGTGAGTATATCTCACTGCGTGACCTGTTAAACTGTAATCATACCTTGGAGTCTTTGATTACAGTAAAAGCTGATGCCATGGTGAAATTCCCTTTAATATTTACATTGTGAGACCTGCTGAAATGATGCAATGTCCTTCTTATCTGAAGTGCATTACCTCAGTGTGTCTGTGAATCAGCATCATTAGATCTGCATGAGTTCATCCTTAAAAAGGATTAAAAAATATTCACTGTTCTGGGAACTGAACAAAAACATGGCTAATAGCAATCATTATTTTATTACTTTTTTTTTTTTTTTCTTTTTTTTTTTTTTTTCTCCTTGTCCTGCTTTTCCTTTCACTTACGGTGAGAGGAAAACTGGTGATGAGGCAATGGATGGACAGAGATTTTCCATGTTCCCATCAACTAACAGTGTGAAACACTATGTTGGACCTTCTTCCGTGAGGAATATAATGTTGTATATGGATAGCCTTTCTTTTTGAGTCACAGGTTGAAGCAAATTTTATGCCTGCATTTGATTCATCATTTGATTCATCATTTGATTCATCATTTGATTCATCAGAGAGGCTAATATACACACAGTACAACCTTTAAACAGTTTTTGCAAGTGAGAGAGGAAGCATTTTGAAGCAGACTGCTCTCTCCTTGGGCTAGTTGCACTCAGGCTAGTGCACCAAGTCACCAAGAACGAGCCCAAGAAAGTTTATGTCATCCTTTATGTGCCCTAAAAGCTCTTGCCAAGGAAAACTGTATGAACAGCTCTAAATTATCTTCTCACATTGATCAGGATAACAGGAACCAATTTTCCCCTTGAAGCATTTTAATGAGATTTTGTTTCTTCTAATCAACATTTTTCTACATATTCTTTCATTTCAATTATCAGTTTTGCCAACAGTTTAAAGTTTTGGCTATCAAAAACATTAGGGCTCCAGAATTTCTCTGAAAATGAGATTTTTTTTTTTTTTTTTTCAAAAGCTTTGCCATTATCCCAAATTTTTCAATTAATCAAAAAACTCTAGTATAACAACATTTTATCAGTATTCATATAACAGTGTTATGCAGTCAATGCATTTGTGTCTGCCAGAATGCTGAAATGTAGATGTAGCAATCAATATCATGTAGTTTGAAATCT
This sequence comes from Aythya fuligula, assembly GCF_009819795.1. Lineage (NCBI taxonomy): Eukaryota > Metazoa > Chordata > Aves > Anseriformes > Anatidae > Aythya > Aythya fuligula. Next base: position 101,231,428 of record NC_045561.1, on the reverse strand, counting down.
GGTTTTCACATAGATACTAAGATTATTGTATATTTAATGTATTCTGAAACAACTAAAAAGAAGAAAAATAACCACCCAAAGTAAAAAGATTTTTGGCTATAAGGTATGGGTATAGGTTTTGATTCAAGTGTAATTTTTCTCAAAATCAATTTACACCAGATTGAATTGGGTACCTCAACATTTGCTGCTTGACATTATCACGTGTAATCTCATTCACATTACTGTGAGACTGATAATGTCACTTGCCTGGTCTGGTTGTAGTGGTAATCCAATGAAACTGCTTCTGGAAGCTGTTCAGGAAGGCAAAACTGCACTGGCAGTCTGTAAAAAATACTGTATATTCTGAATATGTATGTACTTACATTTATTAAGTTTTGTGTCAGTTCTGCTACCATCCATGATTTTTTTTTCCTGCTAAAAGCAAAGTGAAATATAAAAATGTAACCATTTCATTGCTCAAATTTACTGTACAAAATGTTTTTCTTATAAATACAAAATGTAGAAAATATATGAAAACACTATTTGCACTACCTACCAAAACTAAAACCAAACCAAACCAAACAAACAAAAAAAAAACCAACAACTACAACAGTGATCAAGCTGCTAATGCTGTAAGAATATAACCTTCTAGGCTGACCAGTATTTCATTTTACCTCTATTTATGTCTCTAAATCACTTATTTATCATATTCAGATGTGATCTTATGGCAGAAACCATTTTTGCTCTGTATTTTAATAGATCATTTTGTTTTGCAGCTATGATCTGTGGTAAGATGTCTGTACACTGATACATAAAATAGTACCATTACAAGACATTTTGATGCTAAAAAAAAAAAAAAAAAAAAAAAAGGCATTATTGATGCTCTAGATTTCTTGGCAAGGAATGGTTATTTATACAGATTCAGATGATCTCATATTTTCAGAATTTTATCTAGGACTAAACACATCAATTCAAGAATTGTCTCTTTAGTAGAAAGGAGAATCTGATGCCATGAGACCTTTAAAAATGTCTGAGGGACAGATACCGAAACCTTCACTCCCATTACACTGTACTGGACTTTACATCTGATCTCATTTCTTCTGCTAGAAACAAGATCTCACTGCTGGCAGCACATGTCTGGTGAACTCATTCTGCAAGAGGAGCAGAACTGGTTCCTGAGCTGGATAGGCTCTCAGTATCATCATGTACATCCATTTATCATCAAGAACTACAAAACACTGTAACCAGTTTGTCTTACTGACAGTCTTTGACATACAGAAAATACAGGCAAAGTTTTCTTTACATACTTTCCCAGTGTATTAGTGCAGATATTAATTAATTAACAAGGAGCTTGAATAACCTAAAATTTCTGCACAAGTTTTCAGTTAGCAAAATAAGGGTTTGTACTCTTTCTGTGAGGAGCAATATTATTCATTTCAGGGCCTTCAGATATTTAAACTTGGTCATTATATATAAATATGATATGAGAGAAAGTAAGTACTTATTATAATATAGTCTAGCTAAAATTAAACACTGATCCTTCAGTATGTATTTATCATAGGCCATTAATTTTCAAGAACTGTTTTCAGCTTGCTGTTGGATGGAAATAAGAAGAAAATGTCATTTCCAGAACAAGTATTGCAAATATAAGGCCATACATTTAATACACATAGAGTTTTATATCTTCTATGGTAAAATGCCATATATAACCTGAGACAGTCCTAGAAATCAAAAAGTTGTGTTGCTGCTTTTTCATTCAAGAAAACTGAAGCACAGTGACTCTGAAGTGCTTACCTCAGTAAATCAGAGAGGCACAAGAGATAAATGCTACTTGCAAAAATACCTTGTGTGGAAAAATGTTAATTAATTGAAGACAAACTTCCTCAAGGAATTTGACAAGTCTTGATAGTCTTACCATTTGGAAAGACTATTTAAACATGATGGCATTATAAAATAACAACCAGCTGGAGTATCTACCTGAAAACTGGGAAAGGAGTGTAACAAGTTGATTTTGAATGTGTATTCCTGCCTAGATTTCCATGGGTAAAAGATGGTTGGGTCATTCATCATAGTTGCTAAACTATTCTCTTTAAAGGGAATTGTTTCTAACAACACCAACAGTGTTAGTGTTCAGGAAATGAAGGTGTCCTTGTCTCTTTTCTTTCTTTAATTAGCTGTCATTAGGGTTAGTTGTAGCTATAGATAGATAGAGTAGGGAATTGCTTGTGGTAGCTTGTGGAAAATTCCACAGCTCCTCTCTGTAAAATGAATTTTATTATTATTACTATTTTTACTATTATTACTGTTATTACTATTACTATTATTAATATCAATATCAATATCAATATCAACATCAATATCAATATCAATATCAATATCATATTATTAATATGATAATAATAAAGACAACATGAAACAAAAATTTTGCAGTTGCGGTTAATGGCTGTTCAAAGGCATGCTAGACTAGAAGAAATTGTGTGTTCAATTCTGTTTACCTGATCGAACTGTTTGGATAAAGATGCATCAAATGGCAACATCCCCAAAGTAGTGCTTCTTTCCCAAGAAAGAATCCATGCTGCCAAAAGGGAATTAATTCATAGACAACTGAAAAATATTCTCATGATAATGGTGGATAGGAGATATAAAGTATTAGGAAATCAGTCATGCACAACACCAGGCAGAGTTCAAAACACCTCAGAACAGTGGGAGTTTAAAAGATCCAAGGAAAGTCTCTTTATCTGTAATAAAGTCTGTGAAAATATCTTTCTGCTTGTATCACTCTCTTGCTCTCATTCCATCCAGACAGTGAAGACTCCTTCTAAAGTTACATTTACGCTTAAATTTATACTGTGGAACCCATGAGTGCTTACCGTGGCTGAGGCTAAGGTAAACCTCTGCAAAAAGACTTAGGTATGTGCATGTATCCTAGTCTGTCCTGAGTCTGATGCAAAACACACCCATATTTGTGTGCCAATGTTCAGCCTTGCTGCATTTCTGTGGAATGTGAGATATTCTGACAGTTACTGAAGGTATAATCCAGAGTGGGTAGTGTGTACAAACAGGCATAAAGGTATTGCACACAATGCAAATACAAACAAACAAACAAATTATTATTATTATTATTTATTTATTTATTTTTCACAGAGAACACCATGTATTTTCAGATGTCCAATGCTCTGAAGAGAGTTCCTCTGAAGAGAAGCAGATGGACAAGCAGAAAGAAATCAAAGTATGAGCTATTGCACGGGTCCCAGTATTGGTACTGATGAAATTGTCTAAATAGCCTTATATTCTGTCTTCAGCCAACTAAATAAATAAATAAATTTTGTTTTATGCACCTTAAGTTTCTTTGTCAGCATTTAACTCTGACATAAAGAGGGCTGAAAACAGTAAAAACCCTTTGCCAGGCTTCTCAAGGTTATAACAGATGTTCAAGTACTTTCACCTTCCACAGTGGGAGCTGCAATACCTGTGGAAGCAAGAGTTGTTCCCTGGTGCTTTTGTGCCTTCGCTGCCTCTACTTCTCTACTCTGCTCCATCCTCCTGTGCCTCCACTTCATCAGCTTCAACAGTGAAGAGCTTGGCATGATCCATGAAGGAGGCTGAGCTCCCCCACTGACACCACTTTACACGGTTACAAGTTCACCAGCATTGCTAGAGTTTCAGACTCAGAACACAATGTCCATGAGACAGAAAATATTCCTCTGGCTGCCTCTGTTGACTGCTCCCACTCATTGATTTATGCTGAAGATGCATGGAGCTGCAGCCTAAATCTGGTTACATAATAGGAACCTGATAACAGTGAAAGTCAATACGGGAGCGTAATAGAGCTGAAATTACAGCCTGGCACCACCTTTTATTAACCCTTTCATAGTGCATCTCTGGGTTTCACACAGTCCAGTAAGTTGTCTGAGTTTGGGGAGAGGACTTTCTTGCTACTTGTAGTAGTATCAGGTCTTTCCTCTGTCTTGCTGGAGCCAAAAAGAATCCTTTTCCAGAAATACCATCCCTTTGTAACAGAAAATTACATCTTTGCTTCAGTTAACTACATAATAAACATTACCAGCTTATTCACATCTATCAGTATATCAATGCTATATTAATTTATGTAAAAGATATTTTATTTTGTATCATCAGAGCTTTTCCAACTTGGAGAGGCTTTCTGAGGGAAAGTTTCTTTATCAGTTTGTTTGACTTTTGTGGCAATTAATTAATTCCTGAATCCCAGTTTCCTGGCTGAGCCCTGGGATCTGTGGAAGCAGGAGGTTCAGCAGGTCTACAGAAAAACTTCTAACAGCTGCAACCTGCATCATTTCTCATTTTAAGCAATAAAGACAACTTAAGGTTCTTCAAACCATTCATACATGAAACTTCGACTTTATGTTCTCATAATCTGATTCCAGCTGTTATTAGAAACCCCGTTGTTATTAGAAACTCATTTATCACAGATCTTTATATTCATGGCTTCATTATTTGAAGTCCTGATGATGATACAATTTCAGCTTTTCTTTTCTCTTGACTGAAGCTAAGGGATTTGCATATTTGATATCTGGGATTTAGGGAGAAACATGGAGATGAATATGAATAAAATCATTATCTGTTCTTCAAGGTGAATTTTGCTTCTCATGCATATAAGTAAGATACATTTGATTTTATATTTATATGTTCATTACAAAATTCTGGTAATAACACAATCCTTCTGTTGCTCAGCATAAGATGACTTGAATCATCAATAACTAAATCTATGTGGAAGACATTAACAGAGTTGATATAAAGCAATATTTCATTAGTGTCCCAAGAGCAGTATTATGAAATATGAACCTAACACTGTTATAAAAACTTGTCTGGAAACCATTACTTGAAGATTGGAAGAAGTCTAAAAATGTCCAGGTGTACTTGAAGTTGCTTAGCAACTGCATCCTTAATCACTTTCTCCAAAAAGAGAGGTTTGACAGAGGATAGTAATTTGATGGTTTCTTGAGGAGGGTCAAGACCTCAGTATATTCTAGTTAGGATGTCATTTTGCCCTTCAAAAAGAGGTGTTAATGAAATGTCCATCCACTGGGAAAATGCTTCCTCATCTACTTTCATGAGTCCTGTGGTTTTCTGACTAGGGTTCTCATCTGCTCCTGGGACAAGATGTTGTCAAAATCAGCCTTGGGTGTTCTCATAACCTCTTGTACTGACATCTTTTCTTGAAGGCTGACAGTGTCAGTTGTGAATGATTTTTGCCAATCAAGAAGAACATGAGTATTAATTTAGAATCTTACTCTTACAGAGAAGAGGAACTAACAGAGAACCCAAGTCTCCTTTTGATTGTGCCATGCTGTTCTTAGCCTGTGTTATAACTATAAATTCAGAAGGAAATTTTGGGTAAAATAATTGTAGTGAAGTATATAAGGGGTATGTTGATGTGGGGAATCAACATTTTGGAAAATTTTCCTGTCTTTACAATAAATTCCAAAGTCTAATTTTACTTATGAAAATATACATATGCTCTTGTTCTCATATGCAAAGCAAGCAAACAAACAAACAAGAGTTCTATTTAACAGTTGGAAAATACAAACAGGATGCTGAGTTTCTTGGCTTTTTCTGTGTCCACTGACATAGAATCAGCCTTCCCATTCAGCAACAGCTCCACATTTTCCTTGTTCAACCTTTGCTACTAATGTGCAAACTCTTCTTGTTATCCTTCATGTACTGATAAAGTCTCAAGTCCAGATGAGCTTTGGTTTTCTTGACACTATGCTTGTATGTCCAAGCACTGTTTCTGAATTCCTCCTATGCAGCATGCCCTTCCCTCCTCCGCTGCATTTTGCATCACAGCTCACTGCAGCTATATAGATATAGACACATTTGTATCTAACAATAGAACCTTTTTCTAAGGTCTAAGAAGGGACACCAGGCAATACTGAAGAACTAATTTTAGAAATGTGCTACATATCTGCTCATTAAAGAGTCTTTTAAAAATTACCATGTGACTCTATGCAAAGTGAACCGGACAAAGGTATTTACATGGCTTTATTTATTTAATTTTAATATTCAGTTACAGAATCACAGAATCACAGCATTGTAGGGGTTGGAAGGGACCTCAAAAGATCATTGGGTCCAACCTCCCTTCCAAAGCAGGTTCCTCAGAGCAGGCTGCCCAGTTAGGCATCCAGACAGGCTTTGAATATCGCCAGAGAAGGAGACTCCACAACCTCCCTGGGCAGCCTGTTCCAATGCTCCGTCACCCTCACCATGAAGAAGTTCTTTCACATGTCAGTGCAGAACTTCCTGTGTTCTAACTTGCAGCCATTGCCCCTTGTCCTATCCCCACAAACCACTGAGGAGAGGTTGGCTACATCCTTCTGTCCCCCACCCCTCAGATATTTATATACACTGAGGAGATCCCCTCTAAGTCTTCTCTTCTCCAGGCTGAACAGACCCAGGTCTCTCAGCCTTTATTCACAGGGAAGATGCTTCAGGCCCCGTATCATCTTTGTGGCCCTCTGCTGGATTCTTTCCAGGAGATCCCTGTCTTTCTTGTACTGGGGAGCCCAGAACCCGTACTGGAGAACACAGTACTCCAGGTGAGGCCTGACCAGGGCAGAGCAGAGGGGGAGGATCACCTCCCTTGACCTGCTGCCCACACTCCTTTTAATGCACGCCAGGATCCCATTAGTCCTCTTGGCCACAAGGGCACAGTGCTGGCTCACGGTCAACCTGTTGTCCACCAGGATGCCCAGGTCCTTCTCCTCAGAGCTCCTCTCCAGTAGGTCATCCCCCAGCCTGTACTGATACTTCGGGTTGTTCCTTCCCAGGTGCAGGACTCTTATTAAATCTTGCTCTTATTAAATCTCATTTGGTTTCTTCCTGCCCATCGCTCCAGCTGGACCAGATCTCACTGAATGGAAGCAGAGCCTTCTGGCATGTCAGCCACTCCTCCCAGCTTTGTGTCATCGGCGTACTTGCTGAGGGCAGACACTATTCCCTCAGCAAGGTCGTTGATGAAGATGTTGAGCAAGACCGGACCCAGCACTGACCCCTGGGGAACACCGCTAGTGGCAGGCCTCCAGCCAGACTCTGCTCCACCAATCACCACCCTCTGAGCTGAGCCAGTCAGTCAGTTCTCAACCCACCTTGCCATCCAAAACAGTTAGTATTAAAACCTTAACAGTTAGTATTTTTTATCCGTTTAGCAAAAAAATGTTGGCCATAACCATGTGTTACTTGTTATGATATTCTCCTATCACAATATATTCATTCTTACACTTGTTCTTATGTATCTGCTGGGGTTGCAGTTCTATATTCTTTTATGTATTTTTTCATCCTGTTAAATAGATTGAGATACTCTTTAATAAGAATATGATTTAAGAGTTATATCTATTTATCTATTTATTTATTTGTCCACTGCAAATTAACACTTATTTCTGAGTCACTCAATGTTTGTGAGGTTTTCCTTCCTTGAGTTTTAAATGTATTATTGAATACATTCTGTTTACCTGTATACTGGAGACAATACTACATAGTTATTTTTAGTTACTAATTTACCTCAAGACTTAAAAGACACATTTCAGTTTACATGAGGCATTAAACTTCCATATTTTTCTCATGATATAAATATATGCTTATATAATCCCTCTCTCACAACATTGAACTTCTCATTTCATTGAGATAAATGTATATTTACAAAGTTCTTTTGTCTTGTAGGTGAGAAATTTATTTTTACGTTGATTAGTGCTACAGTAGAAACTAGAATATTTGCAACAGTCTGCAGAATAAAACACTAATCTGGCAAAGCTGAAGCAAAATGTGATCTTCAAAGCTGGTTCTGTTTGCAATTTTTAAATTTAACCCTGTGTGCATATGCTGGTTCATCAAATCTAGATAATAATAAAAATAGCCAATAAAATTTAAAAATCCATTGCTCATTGTAAAATACCCCCTTTACATTTAATCTCTTTTCTACTTTCCCAGGTAAATAACTGATCTGATTTCAAACACGTATAATCCTGAAAGTTTCAAAATAAACCTGACAGACAATTCAGTACAATTATTTTTATTACTGCAATCTCCTCCTTGCCTCATTCCTGTATATAAAACCCCTCAGAGTAGATAAACATCAGCTATAGGATTAATCTCTCTTTGAGGAGAAAGGTTGTTTTATGGCAAAGTCAGAGTCTACAGTTTGAGCTCTGAGATGTCTTTCCTGTAATTCAATCAAAAGTCTCCCAAGTAATTTTGCAAGGATGCTTCTATAACCTCAAGATTTTCAAAATATATGAGGAGAAATCATATTTAGTGAATTAAAAAAAAAAAAAAAAAAAAAAAAAAAAACTTTATGTGATTTAGGATATAATTGTTTACATTACCTTAAAAAGCCCTCTATATGCATTGGTGTTACCATTGTGCAGCATTAACTTATTTAATGTGTATAATTAAATGTAATCAAAATGCCATTTCAATTAATCAACAGAGAGAATAATATGTACTGTAATCAGAGTTCTTCACAGAATGTATTGGTTGTTGATGATGCTGTTATTTGGGATATTTTTGTCTGGAGGGTGACTTTGTAGTTTGGGAGAGTAAGAGATTTTGATGTCATATGAAAATTGTTCTGTCTTGTTAAGTTTTCTCTTTTTTGTTTTTATGTATTATGTTATCTGAAAATACTGACATTTGGGATTTTTGGGAAAAAAAAAAAAATATCCTGAGAAAGTACTAAGTTTTTGTCAGGGTCTTCAAAATTTTTAGCCAAGGGATGCAAAGAGCAGGAGAGGAGACAACATTAGGAATGTTTTACCAATTTTAGCTAATTATTTAGATAATCGTTAAGAAAATGTTAAGAAAACAAATAAACAGCACTCAATTCATTTCTTTTGGGTCTTTTCAAGCACTGGAAATCTTTCAAGTTCATGGTATGGACTGCACTAGTAGGTTCTGGCTGAGAGTTCCTTCTGGGTGTAGGAATGGTTATGTAGTTATGGCTAGTTAAAATAAAAATGAAATGGGGAAGAGGTACTGCACATTCATGTTCTAACCTAACATCACCAGAATACAGACACATCATTCTTTCCTTCAGTATCCCCCTTATAAAGGTTGATAGCAGCATTTTTTTTTTTTTTCTGGGACTTGATGGGATTTCCAGTGCCTGCTGGAGACAAAGGATTTTCCTATAGATTACCACAGTCTTTTGGAAATCTTCAAGAGTATGTAGACTGTATTGTGGGGTTTTCTGCCTATTCTCCAGGGAAGGTGGCCAGTTGTATCTGATATTTTTGCGTTTAAGCTTTGTGTATCAGATCATTTAGCATTACATCAGGGGCACTTGTATCCATCACAATGAATCCTTACATGGATAAGGATCTTTCACTCATTCCTACTAGCCATTGCCATGATCCTCAGAAGTGTAAGGCATCTGAGTCAAGGTGGTATTTCCATTTTAAACTTCAACATTTCCAAGGCACCTAAAGTGCATGTGCTCATCCACTGTAGCTCTCACCCCACGCAGGCACTTAGGCCCTCTGCATCGCTGATGGAGCAATTAGGTAAAGTTTTCAGACTATTTTCTGGAGACATGATTTTCTCTGAATGATTGAGCATCTAAAATAGGTATCCTGTAATGCCAATCATTCATTAGGATATAGAAATTAAACTCCTACCATTAAAAATATAGCCCTGAATACCCCCGTCTTTGACACTTTATCATGAGGTAAAATTCTTTAAGAATTTTGGAAGCAGTACTAAGAATTTTGGAAGCAGTACTAGAGACACATTGTTTTTCTTCATTCTGATCTTCATTAAGACCAACAGTAGGCAGAGCTATAGCTGTCAGGAGGTAATATTTGGTGATAATAATATAATCAAGACAAATGAAATACCTTTCAGGTTAAACATGTAAAATTTGCCTTTTATTATCCCTGCTTTTCAAAGTATGAGATCATGTATATGTATTTACTTTTGTTGATAATTGCAAAAGATTTTACTGTGTAACATGTTTACCCATAATAATAATAGATCATAATTTTGATTATAAATATGATCATTCATAGAATTATCATAGAATTAATTCCCAGGAAATACTAGAAGTATTACAATTACACACTTACATTGTTACACATTCAGCAATGATTAACTCACAAACTTCAGAAGTTTTATATTTACTATTGCATTTTTATTTATTTTATTTTATTATTTTATATTTTATTTTATTTTATTTTATTTTATTTTATTTTATTTTATTTTATTTTATTTTATTTTTTATTTTATTTTATTTTATTTTTTTAATTTGTGGAAAAGCAGAATATTCTAATTGTCTGCCAATCATCTCTTTCTCACAGAAGACCATATCTTGCAACATATATCCATTCTATTTTATTTAAAAATAAGAATAACTAAAACCAGCTCTTTGTGAAAGATGCTTTTGATATAATAGGACACATTAATTTGTGTTATTCTGGAGTACAAATTACCAGTGTATCAGTTGCTTCTTATTAATGGTTGCAGACAGAGACTACAAGTTAACTGCATAATGAGAATACACTTAATGGTCAGTCACTACTGAGTAACCAAAAAACAACCTGAAAATTCATAATCCTTTCTACCTTCTTGTGACTTGGTTTCATGTTCATAGGTATATTCAGAGGAGCATGGTTAATTCTGTATGTGTTCATAATTCAGTGAAGTTAATGAAGTCAAATACAGACAGAAGCTCACTGTGTTCAGGCACACACAATGCAATATTATGGAGTTTAATGCTGACCCATTGGAAATAGTACAGTGGACCTAAAGTGCTAAAGAAGCTAAAGAAAAAATAAAGGTTACAAAAAAAAAAGTTCAAGATAACAGAAAAAACGTTGTACATTACGTTACATTACGTTACATTAAAAGTTAAGTTAAAAGGAAGAAAGGAAGAAAGGAAGGAAGAAAGAACAAAAGAAAGAAAGGAAGGGAAGAAAGAAAGAGAGAGAGAGAGAGAGAAAGAGAGAGAGAAGGCAGGCCAATGTTGCAGACATAATATAAAGGCAACAAAGAGGAAACCACACTGTGGTACTTACCTCTTTAAAATTCCTTAGCTCTTAACAGAAGAACTATATGCTCTACACAATCTGCCAGCTGTGAACAGAAATAAAATCACACATACAGGTACCTTAAAGTACAATCTAATGAGTCTACTGAAGCTTATTATATTCAAGGTGTTTTTTGTTGTTGTTGTTGTTGTTGTTGTTGTTGTTTTGTAAATATAAAAACAATTATAATAGAACAAATCTATTCATATGACAAAATAATGAAGAGGCTTATGCTTTTGCAATGAAAGGGTTTACTACACTTAGTTTCATTATCTTGCACCATGACTTACTGAATATATTATATAGTCTCATGTACAACAATTAAGATGGTAATATACACAAGCAGACACACAGCAACTGAATCACTATAGAGCAGACTACAAAGATTTACGAGCTTGTTCATGAACCTGTTGCTCTGATGCATGACTTTCTTGACCTTTATGACTTTAGAGAGGACCCTTCAACAGCAGCAAAACCAAACCCCCAGATTTTCTTAATATATCCAATAATAATTGTTTCTTCATTCTGCACATTAAACACTATTGTCCTCATTGTTTTAGATCGGCAGGAACAATAGTCCTCCTTTTGTATGAAGGTCCAATTAAGTGCTTCTGAAATTTTTTTAAAAATAACTTTCCCCAAGTCATCTGTGTTATCCTTTAAGTTCAATTAATTCAGGGTAGAGAAAGCCATTTATAATTGATGGAGGGAAATGGTTACTCTTAGCTTCTTGTTTTAAATGAAATGTACCCTTGCTGTGAAGTAAGGATAGCTAGAGACTAGAATAGGCAGATGAGTTTAGCTAGCATGAGCTAGCATGCCAGTGACTGCAGCTTGATCATGTTTTCCCAACCTGGAGGAAACAAGATTGACATTGTATGCTGCTCTTTGGCATTTCTTAGTCACCTGTGCACCACCTCACTATCATCTCCCTACAGCATGCCCTAGAAACTGAGGCAGAAGCCTGCAAGTGACAAAGATCACAGAACTGGAGCCCAGGAGTTCGGGCTTCAGCTAGTACAAGGTAGGCTTTTGTTTCACTTCTGTTTTCACTTCAAGGAAAATGTATAAACACTCCAAAGACTAATAACCAGAAATGTATCCCAGAGTACCATATTGTGAAATCCATGTTAGGGACATACTATAAAATCAGTAACAAGCAGTTCTGGAGGAAAGCCTTTTTAATGCAGAATTTGCATGGTCCCAAGAGAAGAGCAACAATACAGTTTCATGGAGCTGATTTTTAATAACCACTTCAGGAATAGACCAAATTACCTTTACAACTACTACTATAAAGTGTTTTTTTTTGTTTGTTTGTTTGTTTGTTTTGTTGTTGTTGTTGTTGTTTTGTTTTTGTTTTTGTTTTTGTTTTTGTTTTTTTGGGGGGGGGAGAACTTTTATTTTTTTATTTTTTGTTTTTTGGGGGGGGGGAGAATTTTATTGTCATAAAATTTAGACAATTTCAACAACCATACCAAAGTGAAGAAACTATCTTTCAGGTATTACTGTTTCTGACTTAGGTATCTAAAGTAAATGGGCTGGATTTGCAGGTTGCACTTTCTTGATGCCAAGAGGTAACGCAGAATATTATCTGAGACGACGGAGAACACACATTTCATACAGCTCCTGTTGATAGTTGGTTTGGAGTTTAAGTTTTATCTGCTTGAGGAGTAGAGTAGTACAAAACACAAAGTGTTCTAAACAACACTCAAAACAGTTTTTGGTGATATAACAGTAGGAACACCATTCCTTCTTGCATAATACACTGTATGAGCAACCTTCTGATTAATCCAAAAGCAACAAAAGACAAGGTGTAGTATAAGCCATAGTACATATCTTATGGCTCTGGAGACCAATATGAGCCTGAAGCCACTGAAAAAAATAAATGAAACACATTCATATCCACAATTAAAATAAAACACTAGCATCGTTTTGTTATAGACTCAGGGCTTATAAAGTTGGTCACAATTCTCCCAACAGCCAGCTCCAGGAAATGCTATGTGGTCATAACACCTTGTTCTTGTCAGTGCTTATGATGTTTTGCTATGTGTTTATTTTATTCTACTTTCTTTTTTAGGTATCTCTGACATGTATTTTTAAATGTCAAAACATCCCTCCATGATGCTGTAATAGAGAATACCTGGGAAAGTGTTAGAAACTACTTGTTAGAAACTTTTCAGTCAGTCATGTCTGTTGCCCCAGAATTAAATAAATTCACCATAAATGCTGTATGTTGCTTCACTACTAATCATTACAAAACATTTTTCTATGAGAATATTGTTCCAAATCAGAAAATCATTTTTTAAATTTTCATAAATTCCTTGTCATCAAAAATTATGGGGAAATATCATTGTTTTAAACTCCTTGCAACTCCAAACTCTCAAAGATTTGATTCATTTGTTTAGAAAAGTTTTTTTTTTTTTTTTTTTTTTTTTTTTTGTGAGTTGACATTACAAACATTCCCTAGAGAACTCTTTTAGAGCAGACAGAAAGAGAGAAAGAAATTGAAATATATAGAGATAGTTCATTTTCTTGTTCCCCAAACTGGGTGGTGCTGAAGAAGCAGCTGGTTAACAGGTTAGCAGCCGTGGGCTGACAGGGCAAGGACAGTGATGAAAATAGGACTGAGACAGAAAGGAAATACATGAGAGACACCTAGAAAGATCATAAACTAAAATCATATAGAAGTGGTACTGAGAGAGAAATAGGAGTTAATAAAATGAGTTTTTGATTCTTCCCTCTATGAAGTGCAGAGTGTTTTCCATATTGACAATTCTCTCCTTTCCTTTTCATTTCTCCCTTAAAAGTTATAGCTACCTTGTTATAAACATCAACAACAAAAAATGAACAACAACCTAGAAAAGCACCCAAATTCTAAAACCAATCCCACCTCAAGGGAATTGTCAGAAACCTCTTCAAAAGAATTTTTAAATGTCTTACTCTTGATAATACTATTTGAAAAATTTGAAAAAATCCGCACTTTAATTCTGTAAATAAATAAATAAATAAATAAATCATATTGGGCATTAACAACTATTTTCAGAAATAAAACTTTTTTCTTTTTTGGTTTGTTTGTTTGTTTTTGAGATTTTTGTGTTCTGGGTTCTGCTATGTTTGTGCAGTTTGGTACAGATGAAGACAAAATAGTTTACTGTTGTCAAGATTTGACAATGTATGGTTCTCTTGGGAAAAAAAAAAAAAAAAAAAAAAAGTACAAATGGAACACATTATACTAAAATATGCTAAGTCCTTGTATGGACAGGTTAAATTGTCTTAGTACATTGGAAGTGGGTTAGGTTTATTGGAGTGTGAAAGTAAAAAGAAAACAAAACCAGAATAGACAGGGCTCACAGTCATTCTAAAAATAAACAGAGATGAATATACAGCTTGTTTTAGCTTGGGGTGAAGGAAGACAGGATAGTAGTTAGGGAGAGTGATCACAAGGTTTTTGTGGACATGAGGTACATCAGAGCAAGTTACAAAGAAAAATTCCAAAGCATAACAAACTCATCACTCAGTTTCTCCCATTTCACTCTAAATGCAATCGGTGCATCGTCTCATCTCACTGCCACTGTTGCTGGAATACCTTCCAATTCCTGATATGTTCCAAATTATTATAAATTCAGCTTCCCATATAAAAGTCAGAGCAGTGTAACATTCTTTGGTGTGAGACTGAAAGCATACATGGCTACATCCCAACTGGTGGCAATGTGGTAATGAATTTCACATAAATTTCAAACATTTTTTAAACTCTTCCTGAACAGTTTTACTTGCTAGCAGTAAAATATAGATGCCATAACTGAATACTCACAGTGAAAATTTTAATTACACTTAAACTAGAAATAGACTACCATATGTAAATCGTCTGTCTTCTGTTGCACTAGCCTGCTGGCTTAAAAAAAAAAAAAAATCAGTGTAAACTTTATGTTTCCTTTTTTCCTATTTGTTATTTCATTTACTATTAAAATCTAGAGTTTCACAGTGGTCATCAAAAGGATGTTGATTTATATCTGCTGATGATCAGTCTCAGAGCTCAAAGATTTTACTCAAATATTATATATTCTTTGTTTTATTTCACCAAAATCCTAGTTGCATAATGTATACATTGCATCTGATTGTCTTGCTGACTTATATTACTAAAAATTAAAAATAAACACATGAGAATTGAACAAAAAGAGTAGTTTAGCTTAAAAGAGCCTGCCATGTCTGATCAACTGTTTAGTCATCCAGGAACTCAACTCCTTTCTCTGCAGTTGAATTAAGCTAGTTACTTCCAAAAGTTTTTCTTCTGTACAGTCAGAGCAAAGTAGCTTATCTTAGTAGTTTGTAATCATACTACGCTTAATTACATATAAAACATGGAAGTTGAAACATCTGATTTTGTCTTGTAGAAATAGAACAAGCGTGTCCTATTTTCAGTTGTCCACTTAAGTTTTTTTACTTCTTTCCTCTTAGCACTGAAATGGAGAACACTTCATCCAACATACATTGACACAGGAGGAGTGGAAGCTGTGGTAATGTATATTATACATTTGGAAAGTCAGTAAATTACATTAGCTGCCAATGAGTACAGAAAGGATTCTGCTTTTCATTGCTTCCATCTGCTGGTCTCCTTTTGTGTTGAACTGTCAAGACAAGCAGCATCTCATGATGTGGAATTGGTGAAAGTCTAACTAAAAAATAGCAGTTTCCTCCCTTTTATCATAACTTGCTGTATTTTATCACTCAATGAAGTTAATACAAAGCAAAATGCAAAGACAGTTAAAATATATTATAAGCTACCCCCTATCAAGGTTATGTTTACACAAAATTTAATATGCCATTTTATCACAATTTTTCCAAAATTATTATCTAAGCCCCCTACCCATTCCAGGAACCTAAGGAATTGGTTTGGTTTTGAAAAGTGTGCTTAGAAGCTTTTGTATTATTTGAGCATAGTCAGTTTGTTATTATTATTGTTTTCTTTTGTTTTGTTTTAAATCTACTTTTATTTAAGATATGAATGAGTTGATTAGCATTAGGCATCCAAGTCTGGGACACTGCAGCATTTCCTAAGAGATACAAAAACTTTTTTACCAAATGTGAAATATATTAACATTTTTGTAAAATACCAATCTTTATTGAATTTGTTAACTATTCAAAACCAATTTCAAGTGGAATTTTTGCATTACAATGTTTATGATTAACCAACTATTTTGTTGTAGTGTTTCTGTTTGTTTGTTTGTTTTTTAGGTTTGTAAACTTATTCTTTAGTGGTAAAAAATCCACTCTTCTGAGACTACTCAATATCCTTAGTACCTAGACATTTGAGTGATGGAGGTATTCTCTTTAGATGAAGCCTATAAAACTTGAATGTCTGAATATCAATTGGATGTGATGCCTATCCATATACAGCCAAGATTTGTTACCCTATAAACTGGCCTCTCTGGGATACCTCTCTCTCCCTCACTTTCTGCATTCATTTCATGAAGAATAAAAACAGATTAGAAAAATATAATTTTGAAACATATCCTGTAATGTATAAGATATAATTTATTTGAACTAACTATAAATGTTTATAATGCAAATGCCTATGTATGAGATAGATGCCTTACTTTTCTTTACATGCAATGGGAGAAAAACACTTTTGGATAAGAATTCATCTTGCCTGTTTTAGATATTTTGAAGGTAAAAGGAATTTTTTTCTGAATAATGAGAGTTCTTTATTATTTATAGAGACACTTGAGACAATTACCTTTGATGTACACATTTATCTTTTAATCATCTGAATTTGCAGAGGCACATCCCCTACTTTGGACACAGGTAAGGCAATGCCTGTTAAAACTTCTGTGGCTGCCAGTACCACAGTGAGAACAAATGAAGAAAACAACCATGCAGGCCCTTTAAAATGTTTAGATTTTGAGAAGCCAGCACAGTAAATGGGTCATAGTGACAACTATAATAAAGACAGGTTTATTTTTTCATCAAGCTTTGCTTTCACAATTACATAAAAGAATGCTGCTGTCTGGGCCTTAAGATCATACTGCTTCCCCCACACACGTCCCAAGTCCATCTGGGCCAATTTAAGGCCAACTTTGATAGAGCAGCTGTCCAGACTTTAAACTTTCTGGGAAGCCTTTGTGGGTGCTAGAAAGATGCATTTAAGCTCAGGCTGTCATCCTTGGCCCTTGCATGACCTGTACTGCAGCCATGCCTATGTCTGGCCATGTACTTCACTGATCTGCACGCTGCCCCTGACCTGCTGCATTGGCTTCCTGGCTTGACTTTGGTCCTGTCTCATCACTGTGCCTGGCCATCCCTGGATTGTGTCTTACATGGATACTATCACCAGACATACTCTCCTTGTTCAGATACTGTAGGACTACACTCTTATTGTCAATGTCACTGTCCTACCAGATTTGCTGTCAGCCTGAGCTCTTGGCTTGACATCCTTTGCAGAGCAGTCTGCCCTTGCTGTTCTCTTGCATCAAATAAGATGAACCAAGGGAAAACAAAGTTTATAGTTTTCCTTCAATCTGATAAAAAAGAATCAAAAAATACATGAAAGTTGGAAAACACATTAATGTTCTATTTACAGTTATTACTCTGAGTATGAAATTGAAAACAAATTTTATACCTATGAAGAATTTTTGTTATAAAGACTGCCATGTTTATTTGAATTTATGTTTAGGAAAATTTACATTTAAAAAAAAAAAAAAAAAGCAAATTATTTTCATGTTATCTATGTGAAGTTGTCAAGTACTGGACAGTTGATGGTACTGTCTGCCACTGTCTGTGGCATTCTGAATCAGCTGCAGTTCCAGCTTTGAATCCTACCAATAACCAGCTTCTCTGCCAGATGCCGAGTCTGTATGCTGATAGAACACATAAAATATTTGGGAAAGCTGTAGGAAGAGACCAGGGGTGAACCTACCAGGGGTGGTGCCCTGCTAGACCTTCTCTTCACAAACAGAGAAGGACTGGTGGAGGATGTGATTGTCGGGAGCTGTCTTGGGCAGAGTGACCACGAAATGGTGGAGTTCTCTATTCTTGGCGAGGCTAGGAAGGGGACCAGTAAAACCACTGTATTGGACTTTCGGAGGGCTGACTTTGAGCTGCTCAGGACACTAGTTGGTGGAGTCCCTTGGGAGGCGGTTCTGAAGGGCAGAGGAGTACAGGAAGGCTGGGCGCTCTTCAAGAGGGAAATCTTAATGGCGCAGGAACGGTCTGTCCCCGCGTGCCCAAAGACAAGCTGGCGGGGAAGAAGACCGGCCTGGCTCAACAGAGAATTGTGGCTTGATCTTAGAAGAAAAAATAGGGTTTATAATCTTTGGAAAAGTGGGCAGGCCACTAGGGAGGACTTTAAGGATGTAGCGAGGCTGTGCAGGGACAAAATTAGGAAGGCCAAAACTCATCTGGAGCTCAATCTGGCTACTGCCGTTAAAGATAACAAAAAACATTTTTATAAATACATCAACACAAAAAGGAGGACTAAGGAGAATCTCCATCCTTTACTGGATGCGGGGGGAAACTTAGTTACAAGAGATGAGGAAAAGGCGGAGGTGCTCAATGCCTTCTTTGCCTCAGTCTTTAGCGGCAATACCGGTTGTTCTCTGGATACTCAGTACCCTGAGCTGGTGGAAGGGGATGGGGAGCAGGATGTGGCCCTCACTATCCATGAAGAACTGGTTGGTGACCTGCTACGGCACTTAGATGTGCACAAGTCGATGGGGCCGGATGGGATCCACCCAAGGGTACTGAGGGAACTGGCAGAGGAGCTGGCCAAGCCACTATCCATCATTTATCAACAGTCCTGGCTATCGGGGGAGGTCCCAATCGACTGGCTAGCAAATGTGACACCCATCTACAAGAAGGGCAGGAGGGCAGACCCGGGAAACTACAGGCCTGTCAGTTTGACCTCAGTGCCAGGGAAGCTCATGGAGCAGATCCTCCTGAGAGTCATCACACAGCACTTGCAGGGCAAGCAGGCGATCAGGCCTAGTCAGCATGAGTTTATGAAAGGCAGATCCTGCTTGACAAACCTGATCTCTTTCTATGACAAAGTGACGCACTGGGTGGATGAGGGAAAGGCTGTGGATGTGGTCTACCTTGACTTCAGCAAGGCTTTTGACACCGTCTCCCACAGCATTCTCCTCAAGAAACTGGCTGCTCTTGGCTTGGACTGGCGCACGCTTCGTTGGGTTAGAAACTGGCTGGATAGCTGGGCCCAAAGAGTCGTGGTGAATGGAGTCAAGTCCAGTTGGAGGCCAGTCACTAGTGGCATCCCCCAGGGCTCGGTGCTGGGGCCAGTCCTCTTTAATATCTTCATTGATGATCTGGACGAGGGCACTGAGTGCACCCTCAGTAAGTTCGCAGATGACACCAAGTTAGGTGCGTGTGTCGATCTGCTTGAGGGTAGGAAAGCTCTGCAGGAGGATCTGGATAGGCTGCACCGATGGGCTGAGGTCAACTGCATGAAGTTCAACAAGGCCGAGTGCTGGGTTCTGCACCTGGGGCGCAATAACCCCAAGCAGAGCTACAGGCTGGGAGAGGAATGGTTGGAGAGCTGCCAGGCAGAGAAGGACCTGGGAGTGATGGTGGATAGTCAGCTGAATATGAGCCAGCAGTGTGCTCAGGTGGCCAAGAAGGCCAACGGCATCCTGGCTTGTATCAGGAACAGTGTGACCAGCAGGGCTAGGGAGGTGATCGTCCCCCTGTACTCAGCTCTGGTGAAGCCGCACCTCGAGTACTGTGTTCAGTTTTGGGCCCCTCGCTACAAGAAGGACATCGAGGTGCTTGAGCGGATGCAGAGAAGGGCGACAAAGCTGGTGAGGGGCCTGGAGAACAAGTCTTACGAGGAGCGGCTGAGGGAGCTGGGCTTGTTCAGCCTGGAGAAGAGGAGGCTCAGGGGTGACCTTATCGCTCTCTATAGGTACCTCAAGGGAGGCTGTAGCGAGGTGGGGGTTGGTCTGTTCTCCCACGTGCCTGGTGACAGGACGAGGGGGAATGGGCTTAAGTTGAGGTAGGGGAGTTTTAGGTTAGATGTTAGGAAGAACTTCTTTACTGAAAGGGTTGTGAGGCATTGGAACAGGCTGCCCAGGGAAGTGGTGGAGTCACCATCCCTGGAAGTCTTCAAAAGACGTTTAGATGTAGAGCTTAGGGACATGGTTTAGTGGGGACTGCTAGCGTTAGGTCAGAGGTTGGACCCGATGATCTTGAGGTCTCTTCCAACCTAGAAATTCTGTGATTCTGTGATTCTGTGAGACTGTATGCCTAAGAAATATCTGTAGCCCTACACAATTTCTACATGGGGCATAGGGCTTTGAAGAACCTTGGAGACCAGAACTTTGTGTACCATGATAGCAAACTAACTACTTGGTGAGGAGCACTTTAATTGGTGGTTTCCCCAGTGACAAGGATAAAGACGCTGTCATGGCTGGAGCATCAAGCCAGAAATATTCTGAGGATAAGGTTTACCGAAACTACAGAAATAATCCAAAAGACCAGACTTTGTAATATAGAGAAATTTTAACTGTGTAGACATTTCCTGAGAGAAGATTCTAGTATTGCATAGCTTTCCCATTTAACTCCTTATGTTCCAGTTTGTGCCAATTACCCCTTTTAAGAGAAGTGAAGATCCCGCTCTACTCTGCACTGGTGCAGACTAACCTCAAGTACTGTGTGAAGTTTTTGGTGCCACAATATAAGAAGGATGTAAAACTATTAGAGAGTGTCCAAAAGAGGGCTACAAAGATAGGGAAGAGTCTAGAAGACAAGACGCATGAGGAGAAGCTGAAATTGCTTGGAGACTGAGGGAAGGCCTCATGGCAGCCTGCAGCTTCCTCGTGAGGGGAGTGGAGGGGCTGGCACTGAGCTCTGCTCTCTGGGGACAGTGACAGGACCAGAGGGAATGGCATGGAGCTGGGACAGGGGAGGATAAGGATGGGTGTTAGGGAATGGTTCTGTACCCAGAAGGTGGTTGGGCACTGGGACAGGCTCCCCAGGGCAGTGGTCACAGCACTGAGGCTGCTAGAGTTCAAGAAATGTTTGCACAAACACTCTCAGCCACATGGTTTGATTTTGGGGTGGTCCTGTGTGGAGCCAGGAGTTGGAATTGATAAGTTTTGTGGATCCCTTCCAACTCAGGATGTTCTATGATTTTCCTGTCCACTGGTACCACTGGCTCTATCCTATTTGCATGCTCATTTCAGGTATTTATATACCTTTATTAGATACACCATGAACAGGAAAAAAAAAAAAAAGTCTCTTAGCAAAAGAAAACAAATCTAAAATTTCAGACAGTATGGAGTCAACCATTGCAAAATATTGTCAGGAGAGGTTATAAACTTTCTGTCCTTGAAGTTTTAAAAATTTTTTGGACAGCATCTGCATAATGTCAGATGTCCCTTTCGGGATTATTTCCTACAGTTCCATGACACCGTATTATGGCATTAATGCCCTGCTGCTAACATTACAGCTCTGCAGTGACCCATTTCACAAGATGCTTGACAATGGATGGACTTTTGCTTCTTTACCTGTGAACAAGACAGTATAATTAAGGACATTTAGGGTAATGTTATTCCTAATAAAAATGTGATGTCAAATTGTTAACCTGAAGATTGTGGGTGAGAAACTTTTTAAAGTTTTCTGCTTTGCAGAAGGTGAACAGAGCAAATCAAAGCCAGCAAGATAAAACATTCATCCCCAATTTAACTGCTAAAAATAAAACTACATTCAATATTCTAATGTTATAACAACAACAAACAAATAATAATAATAAAAAAAATACTAGAAGGAACTTTGAAAAGATGTTAATGAGTGCATCTTAGCAAATTCATTCCACTCCTTCAATAAATGTTTCTTTTTAATTTAATTATATCCATGAACTTGACCTGTTATTCACCTCAGCCTCATCTGAGATAGTTATGTTACTAGATGGGTCTAAATTGAACCAACAGATAATAAATCTCAGTGTACAGGTGTACCAAAAGCCTTTGCACAGGTCTGGTCATCTTCAAACTATCTTGTGTTACTGAATTCATAATATCTTGTCTCTTCATATGGGGGAAAAAAAAAAACATGATTCTCAAGAGTTCACAAAATCTTTAAACTGGTTGTGATGGGGGACAGACTGACTCTGACAGTCTGAACAACAGACACTAGTCATTATGCAGTGGCAAAACTCTTCCTGGATCCTCAGAACCCCAGAGGGACATTACCACAACTCAAGAAGCCTGATATGAATATTTAATCTCTCTAAAATTGGATGATTATGCAGATACTGTGCATCTGGGAGAGTTGTTCCCCCAGGGGCTTATAAAAATAAATACTACATCTAAAATGTAACAGCCAAAATGCAGGTGGTGAATTCTCTCTCCACCACTTATTTGCAGCTCTACTTGGCTTGTCCTGATGTGCCACTGAAACAAATGGGTGTTCTTTGAAAAACAATTGCTGAGGCACATGAACCATCCGTAAGGGATGAGAGGCTCATCACTGGAATGTGAGGTGTTCCTCCAAGCCATCTACTACCGTATGGTTGATGGGTTTGATGAGTTTGATGATATGAAGGAGAATATTTTATATGATTTCTTCTGTGCGTGGTATATTAGTGTCTCACATTTTAATGAATTCCATAAATAAAAGATGATGAAATGCCAATGGTTTGTGAACTACATACAGCTAGATTCTGCTTGAAATCTGGCTACATAAACAATGCTGTAACCAACATTTTTTACCCTGTCTTCTGTGTTGATATTCTTGGAATTACTAGTTAAACAGCAATAGATCACTTTCATTACCAAAATTAAAATATTGAGCTAACATCATTCTGTTTTTTGTACTTTCACCTCAGCTTCATCGGTCATGCTGAGAGCAATTGATCTGTTCTGGATAATGGAAACCTGTCTTTATGTGGGAATCTGTTTGTTGTTCTAGCAAAGGCCTTTGGCACACCTTACGGTACTGCTCTAAAACAGTACCTAAAGTGGGGACATTAGGCTCTGGTCCAGTTACCTAGCTTTCTCCACAATGGTAGGTAGACTTCAGAAAGATTAAGAAAAGACATGTAACCTGTAAATGTGTAACAGAAGGGTTCTAAACAGTATCACTTAAAGGAGTGTAAACTCTGCGAGAAATTACAATTTTTTTTTCCTTTTCAGATGAAAATAGTAATGAAGCATTTATCAGAGGTTCCGCCAGGAACAAACAGCAGTTTGATGAGCTTCTACAACTGCTTTTCATGCTCATACCCTGAGGGAAAAATAAATAAATAAATAAATAAATAAATAGTTTATTTGCTTTGCTTAGTGAGAGAAACTGGTGATTGTAGGACAATATTTCAGTCAGATGAATTGCTAATAAATACATAATTTCTTGCTTAATTTCTGAGAAAATAATCTCACTTCAGATCAGCTGATCTTTGCGAGACATAAAACCATGAGAGCCTGCTCCTGGTCACAGAGGATCTTAAACCCATTTAAAAATAATGCTTGAGCTGCAGAAAGCATTTAGTTTATTGCCATGGAGAAGGCAGAAAGCTCAAACAGATTTCTTCCCCCCTCAGGTGGCTGGACTGGAGCACAGTGCCACACTGCTGATCAAAAGCACGGTATTTGGTTTTTAACCTCTCTGCACCCAGCCCCAGTAGAAATAGCAAAGGTCACAAAGCAGAGGGGTTACTCTATCTGCCACCCCAGCCCAGCAACTGAGCCTCTAGCAAACACATTAGTGTTTAATTTGTCATCCCTGATGGAGTGGCACCAGTACTTGCACTCCCACCACTCCCTGTGAGCACTCAGAGGGGACTTTGTGCAGGTAGGGGAGTGATGAGGAGATGTGCAGGGCAGGAAAGGCATTAACGTCAGGGCTGGGTCCACATTCTTTGAGTTTGTTACCTTACCTTGAGCACTGGATTTTTACACACATCTTGAATGTGTACAGGTTAAGAAGGCAGTGGCCACACAAATCAGTGGCAACCACTAGTTCTCCAAACATCTCCCCCTCTCCTCTCCAGACCCCTTGCCATCCCTCCAGCACTGTTCAGAAAACAAAGAATGTTTTGATTGCTTGGATGACAGCACAGGAATTTGCCTCTTCAAAAGCACTCTCAATACATATATGGCATGAGTATTGTAACCAGAAACACCTTTAAAAGCCATCAAGAGGAATGGAAGCTGAAGCAGTGACCAGTTGCATTTTGTAGCAGAGTTTCTAATGAACTCATAAAACACATAGACAAGCATGCACATTAGTCCAACGACATGACGGGCAACAGTCAGTAAAAAAAAAAAAAATAATAAAAAAAAGATTTAATGGGTTTTCAAAATAGATTCTATTGCTTTTGGACATGTTTGATTCCCTCCAGTCTTTCTGTTTACAAAGTCCTATGTTTACAAAGCTGTTTCAAATCTACCATTTAAATTCATTGCATAATGCACAAAAATCAATTTTCTTGTTCAGCAGCCAAAGGGCAGGAGAACTAATTTTTATGCACTGCAGCATCATTTCAGACTGGTCCATTTGTGACAGGTTTTCAAATGTACATTATGCCAAGTTAGATGAAAGGCACTAGAGGGTTATTACATACATTAATGGTATCCGAGGAGGCAGTCATCATCCAAAAAGGAGAAAAGATTTCTGGGAAGTAAGAGAAGTGTGAAGGCAGGTGAGGAAATTTGTTTGCTGAAGAACTGCTCAGTTTAAATGGAACTCTTAAAATTTAGGCCACATTTTACAAAATTCTTCTCCTTGGAAGTACATATGCTTTCTAGCTTAGCCATCCTGCCCCACATCATACCTCTTTTTATGACCTCATCTCTGATGCACTTTTTGTTGTTGTTGTTGTTTGTTTGTTTTCCATTGCAGAGTATTCCATTGCCCAGTCTTAACCCTGGTGCTCTCATGTTCTCTCTATTCCCTTGCTAAATTTGTTTTTCAGTCTGTCACTCATTCCGACTTCAACATACTATAAACTTAACTCCTGCCCACCCAATGCTCAAGCTCCTAAACTGCTTTTGCCCAGAACCCCAGTCTTCATCTGACCATACGGGTCTTTATATCCACTTTGCTGTTCATTGTTCTCCTTTCTTTCTTAGAACTTGCCCTGTGGGCACTGCCAGTTCCTACCCATACTCTGCTGAATGCTTTGGAGAAAATTCCTGAAGTCTAATACTCTTTATGAATACAACTTTTATCATTACATCTCTTTTGTCTTCCAGAGTAAGTTTTCAGGTTCCATTTATGTCCTCTCCCAACTAATGTTTTCAAAAACTCTTTACAACTTTCGGTTTTCCTTTGCTTAATCTAAGATCTTGCTGACATCTCATAAAATAAAACTGTCAGGGTCATGCACAAACTATGTATGCCTTTGCTATTTACTTCTACAATTTTGGCTTCTTTTTACCACATCTTATTCAGATCCCAGTGCCATTCCCAAGTGGCTCAGCTAAAGCACATCCCCTTACTTTTCAGTTCAAATGTCCTTCTTTTTTTTTTCTTTGATCTTGATTCATTTCCAACCACTTCATTTATTGATTCATTCTTCCTTGCCTGTCTATACCTTCTTGGTCCCTTTGTCATTGATGCACCTCAACTTCTCAACCTCTCCTTGTTGTTCCCCATTCCTCTCTCTTTGGCATTGCTATGAATGGACTCTCTCTGTCTGACACAACATGATCCTCTGACTCCTTCCTCATTCCCCTCTAGCCTCGATTCTAATCTATGCACTACATTGAAATCACATTTATAAAACTAAAAAAGTTTCTTATTATCTACTTGTAAAAGTCTCTTCCATTACAGTTATCTTCAATCTCTCTTCTGAGTTCACTTCCCAGATCCTCTTTGTTGCTCTTTGTAGAGTAAATACCTTTTCATTTTTTTTTTTTTTTTTGCTACTTACTTAACATCATAGTTGCTGAATCTTCTTCCCCATCTTCTCTTCTTCCCTCTTATTCCTCGGGTGTAACTGCTTACCCTTTTGTTTATACTGCTTCCTGCCAGACAGTGAGGTCTTGATCATCACATCTATGCTACCAGTTCTTATATGCTTCTTGGCATCCACAGATTCTCTCCAGTTACTCAGTATTTTCTAACAACTACATTACATCTTACTGAAATTAGAGTATGCATGAAAAAACCTCAGCAACTTATCTTTTTACACCCTTTTGACTGCTTTACTGGCAACTTCTGTTATAAAATTCATAATTCCTGAGTACCTTTCACTTCTCTCATTCCTTCTGTCCTACTCACAGAGACCATACCAAAATTCACATACTTGTTATTAAAACAAAATATGAAAAACAAAACAAAACAAAACACACACACACAAAAGTCCTTCCTCTTCCTCTTTTAACACTTTTTTCATTTCCTTACATTTTTCCTTTTTTAACAAACTTGATGGTTCCTCCTCCTCCTCTCAATTCTTCCCTCCCATAATTCTTTAGTTGTTTTAGAGCAGATGTAGTGATGTCTCATAGATCACAGAAGTAATGTGAACCATGAAGTCTAGATATCTGACTCTCCATTGAGCATCTAAGGCAAAAGGGAGATATTTGGTACTACATACTTTTATTCTGAGGATGTGCTTATAGTATCATAGAATCACAGAATGGCTGAGGTTGGAAGGGATCCTCTAGTCCAACCCTCCCTGCTGAGCAGGATCACCTAAAGCACATTGCACAGGATGGGTTTTGAATATCTTTAGAGAAGGAGACTTCACAACCTCTCTGGGAAACCTGTTCCAGTGCTTTGTCCCCTGCTCAGTAAAGAAGTGCCCTCTCATATTCAGCCAGAACTTCCTGAGCTTCAGTATGTGCCCATTGTCTCTTGTCCTCTCACTAGGCACAAGTGAAAAGAGACCAGCTTCATCCTCTTGACACCCTCCCCTTAGATATTTATACATAGATATTTTTCCCCGGTAGCCCAGGAGAAAGAAATTACACTTAGAAGTATCATCCTCTTGAAAAATAATCCATGTTCTAATAAACACTTCCCTTTCCTTATTCTTAAATTCATATTGGAGGAAAGTTAGGTAACACTTGCTGTAGGGCATGCCACAGTAACCCATCTCTTGCTCTGGACATTGAAGCACTATGCAACTAGAAACATGTCACAGAAATAGAGGAGGTTTAAATAAGATGGATTTTAACTTGTACAGAAGGTATTTCAGGTCCTGGAATACATGCATAAGTCACATCAGGAAGTCCTCTCACCTCCTTACAGTATGTAGTTTCAGTCTCTGTCCTGTCTATTCTAGTTTTGGTTCTTTTATTCTTGCAGTCAAGGACAGATAGACCACTTTTATTTGAAATATCACTTAATGGTTGATATTGTTTTTATGTAAGTCTCACCTGAATTTGAATGTCTCCAGGGTGGAAAGAACCCAGAAGCAGGGTGGGTTGCCTGTTTTCTGTGTGAGTGTTATAGATTATGATGCAGGAAATCTTACTACAGGCAGTTAGTAATGTTAGTCACAGTTACAAAAAATGAAATCTGGACCACCACATAGCTCTGAGGGAGAGGTAGATGCCTGTTTGCAGGCTTCACATGTGTATGAATGTGTAAAAATGAGCGTTTAGGAAAACAGGAAAGATGATGTTAGGATTATCCAATATCAATAATTGTAGACACCAGGCTGTGTGGATTACTGTTTGGGACTTTCATGAGTTGTTTTCACACCCAGCTGAGTTAGATGCAGTCAATTGAACTATGTGTATCTTTCATCATAACATCTGCTACTATATTTAAATTTTCACCTTTTAAGTCTCCATTTTTTTTTCTTTTCTAAGTTAGCTGTCTGCTGCAGTAAAGTTTTGCCTTAGATCCTGACCATTAGGAAAAATACAGCAGCATTATTATTTTGCAGGTTGGTGTCTTAAGCCTAGACACACTAAAGCCAGGATCCTGCAGGCTTCTTCTTCCCACTGATTATCCTGAGCAGTAGCCAAATAGCAATTAGACAGATAAAAGACTTTCTGATTTTGTTTATACATCAAAATAAATCTGTATAGCAGATGAAGAAATAGTCCAGGATCTTTTAAAATCAAAGTTTGCATGACAACTACAAAAACAAACAAACAAACAAACAAACAAAAGTCAAATTCTGTATTTTGTTTCTCCAGTTTTGATTGCAAAATTGATTTTATATTTCTAAAATGCAACAGGGATATCATTGTAAAATAATAGTGTAGACAATTAGGCTTTATTTGATAGAGTGAAAAACAGAATTAAATGTGTAAAGAACTCAAAAATGTTTACTCTCCCTAACCTGGCTACACTGGAGTGTTATTTAATTCTTTGTAAAGGAGATACCATCACATCTCTTTGACCATCAGAATGTAAGTTAGTGTCAACTTACCCTATTCAGATCACCTTCAAAGCCCTAATTACCACCCTGTAAAAACTTTACAGTCAAGATAGTGATCACAGCACATGGTTACTGTACATATTGATTTTATCCTATTACTATATTAATAAAAAAAGAAACATGTACTAACAGCTGACTTTATTGATACTGTTAGTAATCCTTAACTCTTTTATTGCTCTTAGAAACCCAATAACATGATATATCCCAATTACATCCTTTTTAGAGTCTTATGGTGTTATGATGGGGAATGTGCAATATTCCCTAGTGAATGAGATCTGAAGGTACAGTGGTGCTATATTAACAGTCACCCAAACACAGATTAAGCCAGTTTAGTTAGTAGAAGGTCAAATACAAGAAGATAGTAAAATCTTTGCTATGAAGCTCCAGTGGCTTAATTAACAGACAAATTCTGATTTCAAAATATGAGTGCTTTTATCATAAACTAATTTCCAGTCCACAGTAAATAATAATCTGTATTTCCTGCTAATCTCATGTAGATAAGAATCTGGCCTTTCAGTTGGCATTTGGAAGATAGGAACATATCATGTTTATAATTGGTTTGCTGTTTTTTTTTTTATTTTATTTTATTTTTTTTTGGTGTGGGGGGGTCAGAATGGGATGGGACTATACAGCTTGCCAGCTGGATATTGAAGGAGAGCATTTGAGAAAATTTTTTGTAATTGTTCTTGTGCAGAATTTGTATTTCATTCTCTCCACATTTTTGTTGAGCTTAACAGAAAGCAGAGTTTAGATTTGTTTGGTGTTTAACTTGATTATTTAAATAAGAGATAAGCAATTGCCATTACAGCAGCTAGGCAATAATTTCCTGGGGTCAGGGTCTCTCCTGCCCAGCATACACCCCTATTGTTAATGGAACTGAACATGCACACACACATTTTTAGAAGGGAATGTTAAACAATCCACATTTATTTTACAGTGTAAATACTTACATGACAAAACACAGACAGACTTCAGTAGTCAGACTGAAGACTATAAAAGAGAGCTAGAAGAACAAAGACATTTAACTACCTAACCATTCCTTTACACTCCCAAGCCCAAATTTTAGAACCACAAAACCTCACTTAACCATTGTAACCCCACTTAGCCTTCACCTAATCCCATAATGCTGGGGTTCCAGCACCAACTTTTACCTCTGCATTTCTTCAGTAGACTAGCTAGCTGATCTCTGCTAATATCCTTAAGCTAATAGATCTAATGAATTGTACTGTGAGCTTAGGTACTGCTGCCTATCAACTAGAAACTTGTTCAGTTGGATGAGTATCTACAGCAGTATTAAGTGTTAGGGATCAAACTGTGACCATTCTAACATGCTTGCATGGGCCATGCAGCTAAACATTGAAGTATGGTATGCAGTGGATGTCGCTAGTTAGCCAGAATGCTGCTGACTCCCTGGGTTGAAAGTCTTTCGCCCAACCATTACCACTTCAGCAGAAACCAGAGCAACAAACTTTACTTAAGGGTTTATTACCTGTACCTGTACCCTTACTTAAGGTATCCCTTTCCCTATATCTTCCTTCTCTTTCAGACCACGAGCAGCTTAACAGTTTTACTGCTGGGTAGAAAAATTATAAGAAGCTTTTGGTTAGTTCTGAAGGCAAACATTATTTTTTTTTTTTAACATCTGTGTTTTCTAGACTAGAATAATTTTGTTTTTACTTCAAGCAGAACAAGTTTGTAAGTTACAGTAGCTGAGTACCTTAAGGATACTTTGCAGACAGTTCTTCAAAGCTCTCTGACCACAGCAGAAGGAGCTTTCCTGAAGCAGGCAAATTTACAATAGCTTTATAAAGGGGAAAAAAAAAATAAAATAATCATTTTGACATTTATCAGTAGTAAAAAGTGTGTTTTGAGGAAGAAAATATTGTGAGAGAATACAATCCACTTGGAATTCAATTGAACTTTGATGAGAATAAGCTGGGTAGCTTGGGAAGACATAAAAGAGAAAAGTAACTATGCTTGGTAACCAACCAGGTGGGATTTGCTACAAGGGTATGGCAAGACTTTGTGATGTTGTTTATCTTTAATAATGAACTAGAAGAACCAACAATATGTTAATAAAATTTTGAGTGACACCACAAGTGAAGATGTTCCCCTGTAAATCAGCTGAGCTAAATAATTGCTTCGTATTTTTTAAGCAAGATATAGAAAGATACTGTAACACAAGTGAGAAAATGTGAAGTGTCATTTATTATATTTTTGAAAGTCAAAGCTTCAATTCCTAAAAGAAAAACATGTTAAAAGTAAAGAAATATTGAAGAAGCACAAAATCCCAAAAGTCTACCTAGGAAAAGGTGATACTCAGTACAGTATATTAATAAATGCTTGATATAATACAGCATATAAATGTAATGTAATAGTGATATAATACAGTATACTAAGAGTTAAAGACTTTGCAGAAGCTGTGCTTCATCCTCAGATAACATGTATTGTCAGCAGTAAAATGTCATGTACTTCAAACCTAACAGTAAAGCTCCTTACCACGAATACAGAAGTGTTCATCCTTTGTTATGTGATGACTAGTGGAAGTACATTAAGTTGTCATTCTGGCTAAAAGAAACAGATATTTTTCATTTTGCAAATAAGTATATATATATATATATATATATATATATATATACACATACATATATATATATAAAGAGAACGGTGAGACTGCTTTACTTGACAATTTAAGTTGAGAAATAGTGTTGAAGTCCTCTGTGTGTCTTTGAATTGCTTATCTCAATCTCTGGACAGATTTTTGTGTGAGAATTGACAAAAAGCTTTCCCACATAATCTTTTTTTAGGTATTCCAAGCTCCCCTCACAGTATATGAGCATTTCATTTAAAGTTATGAAGTTTTCCAAGTGAAGAAATTCAATGAATAGGATGCAGAACAAATGAGTGCATTTTGCCTGGTATCTATAGTCCGTTGTCTAAAAGATCTTATGTGTTTGACATAATAGACAATGAACTTCCTTCTGCTTTCAGTTACACTCATATAAATCTGGAGTAACACCTTTGGAATCTGAGATGAGTTCTGCCTGAATCTCTCTCTTTTTTAGGTGCTGGATGGAGGCCAAGTTTTTACTTTGAATAACTGCTTCTAATGTTGGAATTCTATTCATAAGTAACCCATAGGAGGTGCATCAGAAAACAAAGCTCTAAACTTAGGGAAACATGGGGCAATTAAAGTCTTTGCCACATAAATCTAAAGCCTAACCTATAAGTTTCAGGAAATGTATCTAACCATGTGTCCTGTGCATGTAGCTGAAGAACAGACATGCCCGCACAGGCTCTGCAGCTTGCAGATGGTCTGGAATGTGAGGCTGCTCACAGGTTTGCAAAGGGAAGCAGGATCCTTTTGCTCTTCCCTTTTCACATGTTGCCTGTTTATCTGGTTTTAATATCTTTCCTCAAGTAAAATTTGGAAGTGTATCCCGATCCCACTTTCACAAACATTTAGAGCTTTAGATGGCCTTTAGAAGCCACTGAAGTTGTTTGTACATTGCATTCATTTGTTCATTCATTCCATTGAGAAAAGAGTGACGCTGCTACAGATTCTCACTAAACAGGTTAATTGCTTTTGGAATGACACTGTAAACCAGCTTAATAAAATAACACAATTTTAAATGAAGTTAGCCAACATCCTAGAAACAAATGTTTTGTAGTCATCATTTTCCTGCCAGGTTATTTTATGCCCAGTAATAAATTTATTTAAATTATTACAGGATCTTCTGTTTTGCAACTAATTCTTTGAGAATCATCTATGATGTAGAAATGTCCTAAAATCTGCAAGTCTGAAATTATGCTGTAGAAAATTGACTTGAGAGGGACTGAACAGAATGGGTTGTTCTTCATGTTGAGATAGAAACATCCTTACAGACTTTCCTGTGCACTTGTGTGGGTGTGTATGTGCACTCACTTTCTCTCCATAATCTTATTTTTTGTAGGAAAAAATCATGTCAGCAATAGTTTCCAACTACAGCAATTTTGACTAATATTATTTTCTTAGGAATATAAGAAAATATTATTTTCTTAGGAATACTTCCTGTCTTTACCTGTTTACCAAGTCTTAAATGTCCTTTCTTGTATTCAAGAGATGAGTGTACAGTAACTGCATCTCTGGCTACTTAACAAGTCATGTATAATGTGTTTCTCTTTTCAACAATTCCCACCACTCAGCTCACAGTTTCATTAATTTTTCAGGTGAAGTTTTGCTGATACGTGGTTAAGGGATTGAAAATACTGAAATATATTAAACTCCATTTCTCTGCTACAAGCAGAGAGTAATTTAATTTAGTAATTAAATTAAAAATTTAATTTAGTAATTTGGAGTAATTTACTTAGTGTTAGAGCAACATCAGTCCACACCATTCTGTCAAAAACTGAAGAAAAAGTTCACACTTCTGAAGACAAGAGCTGGTAAATCAATTTTGGACTAGCTCAGAGAGATTTTCCCAATAATAAACCTATCACTAATATTAAGAATTTCATGGGTTAAATTTTCTATAAAGGTTATTATGAAAGCATATTGAGCTTCTGTTTCTGGAAAAAAAAGGGGAACAAACTGGGAAAGATTTTATTTTTTATTTTTTATTTTTTTTAAGTTACTAAGGATGAAAACAACAAGAAAATAATTTTGTAGGGTTTAAATCATGCTAAAGATGCTAAAGTGAGGTATGACAAAACCCAAAGTCATTCTGGCAGTGCTCCCACCAAAAACAGGCTGCCCTGATAGCGGGCCAGTTGGCCTGGCCTGGTCTGGAAGCACTTATATGAGATTATAAATCACTCCAATTCTAAATAGCATTATTATTATTATTATTATTATTATTATTATTATTATTATTATTATTATTATAATTTAGAAAACAAAAGTTATTTTCTATGAAGTAAAGAATATCATCAATACTTCTCACATAGTTATAATCACTAGACCGAGTCCTGACATCCATATATGCCTTAATTCAGTTTGAAGGAATCAAAGAAAGAGATTTAGCCCCAAAGAGTTGCCTTAAACCTTAAAGTATCCTATAATCTTTTACCAAATCTCTCTGGAGCAAACTGAAGTCTTTCTGTTTACTTCATTATGCCCATTATGCCCCTCACAAATGAGGCCCAAAGGACTGTAAAAATTTAAATATATGAGTAGGCCTTTATTTTAGAGCATGCATGCACCTGCTGTGGAAACCTGAGTTACTTCCACTTAAGAAGGCAGCAGCTCTAGGAATACTATCAAATGACACCAAACTTGCAAATCGGTTGTTCATACTTTGCCAGCTACTGCCTGTAGGGGACAGAGAAATACCTGGATGAAATATTCTGGGACCAGGGTTATACATATG
Organism: Aythya fuligula; assembly: GCF_009819795.1. Lineage (NCBI taxonomy): Eukaryota > Metazoa > Chordata > Aves > Anseriformes > Anatidae > Aythya > Aythya fuligula. The sequence goes on along the minus strand of NC_045561.1, from coordinate 101,197,703 downwards.
GCATAAGGGAAGGGCTGATCTTTCTGATGACAGTGAAGATCCGGCTTTGCCCCCTAAAGTGCACAAGCCTTGAAGAAATCCTTCCTGGAAAGACTTCTAGCAAAGCTTTTGGTATCTGTAATGTTTGTGATGGGGAAGAAAAACTCTAAAACATTTAATTTAAAATGTTGTTGAGAGGTCATTTAACAAAGAAACTCTGACTGGGATAGTCCATATACTGGAAATTACCATATATATATATTTATAATATATATATATATATTCTTCTCTTTGTTTTTCTTTTAATATAAAAATAAGGGCTGAATGGCAGATGTTGTATGTGTACCCTGGAAACATGATTAAGATCTTCCAGTGAGTTAGGGGAGGTTTTCAATTTCAGTGTGGGCATGGCTTCCCTGAGGCCTTCCTAACACTTCCCTGCCCACCTGGGAAGTTGGCAGCATGGTCCTCAGGTCCTACCATGCTGAGGGGGCAGGCAGGGCTGGTGCACAGATGGGGACTGTAGGATGCTAAAAGGGTGCCATTACCTGCCTACTTGTGCCAGAGCCCCAATTATTGCCGGGCTCTGGGTCTATTGTCAATTAAAGTGGTAGCAACGGCGAGCAGCAGCTGTAACAGATGGCTGGGCTCCAGCCACCTTGTGGCAATGGGACCAGAGCCAACTCAAATCTTTTCTTTCCTCTTAAAAATAAATAAATGAATTGGGGGGGAAAAAAAAAAAAAGTAAAAAAAAAAAAAAAAAGTCCCCCAAATCAACACATGGTTGTCAATTCACCACATATAAGGGGGTAGTATCATGTCTACAAAGGCATTATTTTTCTCTATGAACCCTTACTTTCAGTTTTTTGAAGTCAAGATTTTGTTTATTTATTACTTACTTCAAACATGTTTTAGCAGGATATTCAACCCAAAAGACAGTTTACATTAAACCTTTGTTCTGAGAGGAACTTACAAGACACTTTGTTCGTAACTGAACCAATTTAACCCAGTTGTTAGCTTTTTAATTACAGAAATCTTTCTTGCAGAACTGTACAGACTCTGGGTTCAGAACAAAGCACACTAAAATAAATCCAAGACTCAACCTGTTGTTTCTGGTGAGTCTACTTCCATTTATTACCTTTAGATTATATTTAATTTATGTAAAGATGAGTCATAGCACCCTTCCCAATCTCAGATAGACAAGACCCAAAGTGGTCTCTGAAAGGCTTTTATTATTCTCATTTCCACATGATTTGGGGCTTTAGGCACTTCTGTTCTTCTTTAGGTTCACCCACTCTCAGCCTAAACCATCTTTTGCAGTCTCCAAGGAAATACCTCAAATTCTGGGTACCCAGTATGGAGCAATCAACCTAACTGCAGCCCACAGTGACCACATCTTGACAGCATTCTGCACCAAATTACACCTTGAATGGTTCAACCCTTTGACCACAAACTGAAACACTGATAATCTGGTCAGATGTATATTTGTTTTATTGATACCATGTGGGTTACATCAGTAGCAAAAGTGTAGCTCTGAGATTTAATATTAATGTTCTTCTATAAGGAGTTGAGGGGGAATACTGTGGTGTTTTTACCCTGTTTGGCAGATCAACTCCACCATAGCTGCCCTCTCACTCCCCCTCCTCAATGGAAGAAAATATGATGGAAAAGGGCTCAAGGGTTTAGACTGGGAGTTTGCTCACTAATTATCACAAACAAAACAGACTCAGTATAAGGGGGAATAATATAATTTATTGTCTATCACTGGCAGTCTAGAACATTAAGAATTAAAAGCAAACCAAAACCACCTTCCCCCCATCCACCCTCTTCTATGTCCTCCCCCCAAGCAGTGCAGGAAAACGAGTAATGGGGGCTGCAGTCAGTCCCTGACACTTCATCTCCACTGCTCCTTCACGGTCACTCTCTGCCCCTGCTCCACATAGGGTCCCTCCTACATGATGCCATCCTTCCCGAACTGAGCCTGCAGGGGCTGCCCACAGGCAGCAGCTGTTCAAGAACTGCTCCCACATGGCTTCGTACCACAGGGTCCATCTGTCAGGAGCAAACTGCTCCAGCATGGGTCTCCCACGGGCGTCAGCTCCCCCAGACTCCCTGCTCCTGCGTGGGCTCTCCATGGGCCACAACCTCCTCCAGGCCACATCTACCTGCTCCACCGGGGGCTCCTCTGTGGGCTGCAGCGTGGAGATCTGCTCCATATGGGACCCACGGGCTGCAGGGGGACAGCCTGCTCCACCAGGGGCCTCTCTGTAGGCCACAGGGGAACTTGCGCTGTGTGCCTGCAGCACCTTGTGCCCTCCTTCTGCACTGACCTTGTGGGCTGCAGGGCTGCTTCTCTCACTTTTTCCCACTCCTCTCTCCCAGATGCAGTTATGCATCATTTATCCCCCCCTGCCCCCGCGCCCTTTCTTCAGTCTGCACTCCCAGAGGCCCACCCAGCATTTCTCCCTGGCTCAGCTCTGGCCAGTGGCAGGTCCATTTGGAGCCATCTGGAGCTGTCTCTGATCTGATATGGGGGCAACCTCTCAGCTCTTCTGACAGAGGCCACCCCTGCAGCCTGCCTGCTACCAAAACTTTGTCATGTAAACACAATACAAATACACAAAAAGGGATGGTGGGATCCCATTGGAAGAACTTCTATTTCATCAGCAGTGACTTTGAAAACATGAGTGCAGAATAGTTTAAAAATTCAGTGAACTGAAATTGTTTGATATTAAATAAAAAGTGTTGACTAGTAGTAGGTATAAATCAAAGAATGAAACACATTTAGATTCCTTGTCAACTAAATCAGTGATTCTTTGAGAAAGAAGTATAAGGAAAGCAAAGAAAGAAGTGGATTACTTCCTTGCTAACTTTAAATTACTCTTTCTTTAATATCTTTCTTTCTAGATCCAAGCAGCCCATCCCAGCCTGTCTGCTTTGCTATAATCCAAAAGGCAAAACATTTTTAACTATTTGGAATGAAGAAAATCTCTTTCCATAGAAGAGGAAAATTTGGGTAGAGTAAACATAAATAAAGCTAACATGATTGGAGCATAATAAAAAAAAAAGAAAAAAAAAAGAGCGAGAGAGACAGAGAGCAATCTATCAAAAATAGATGCATACAAAGCAGACTTACCAGATTCTGAAAAGGAGAAGAGGAAAAATTGAAACAGAAGAAACCCCAGCAGCATTATTAATCACCCTTATTTTGATTTATTTTGTGTTGCTTTGTTTTTATTTCTATTATAATGGTGTCTTGAGGCCACTATCTAGAGTTAAAATTTAAGCTTGAGATATGAACTGTTGTGTATCTGGTTGGTTAATGCCCCCAAGAGAGTAGAAAAATTAAAAGAAAACTTAATCTCTAGTTGTTATAGTATTTATTATTTCATACGGTCTTGGGACAACACAAACACAAAGTATTTTTACTGTTACAATTAATTTGAGTTTTTTTTTTTTTTTGATAAAAAATATTCAAGTTGAATTCAACATAGGAAAGGGGCTTGATGAATTGTTACTGCTTAGTGCTTATTCTACAAAGGTTTTACTGACTTATACAACATTCTCCTTATTCATTAAATAAAAATTAAAAAAAAAAAAAAAAAAAGGAAAGAAAAATAATTTTTTCTTCTGTTATATCAAAACTTTTTCCATTTTTTTTTTTTTTTATAGGGAAAGAAAGCACTTTCCCTTCTCTTTACTCTTGGCACAGAGGGTTTTATTTGGGGGATGAAAGAACAAGAGGACATTCTCTCTTCTCAAGTATTGTTAGAATTCAGCTTAGTCTGTCAAAACGGTACCTACATCTTGTGGTCTGAACTTAGTGAGGTATGCAGAGTAGGTGATCCCATCTAGTTTTGTTTTTTATTTCTATGGACTGTTCTACTCAATTTTGCAAACTCTGACCAGCTACTCTTTCTTTCTTGAAAATTTCCAAAACGTAGCTTGCATCCCATGTAAGCAAAAAGAAAAACAAAACAAACAAACAAACAAACAAAAAAGAGAGAGAAGAAAGTGGGAGAGAACCTGGAGAGAATGTGCTGTTTGGATTTCTCCAAACATGCTGTTTGGAGAATGGACATTCAGAGAGAGTAAAAGAAGCATGGCATATCAGGAGAAGATATGCAGTTCTTCCAGGTTTCAGTCAGGTATCCTAGTCATGTAATCAGCTTCCATATTTTGAAGGTTAAACAGGTCAAAATAAGAAGGGAGAAACAAAAGTCTTTTAAAGGAAACTGTTTGCATTTCCCTTTAAATAAATAGAGCATTTGCATTAATTTTTATGTTTTGGGGACATATCTCATCAAAAAGGTGAATACAATTATTTAAATAAAAATAGCATGAAAAGAAATTGTTTTAAAATTCAAATCTTATTGAGTAGCTCTGGATGATTTATCTATGTAAGATAAAAATTGATCCAAGGACCCCTCCCTTACATCCAAATAAGCCCTATTTTTGTTTTACAGTAAAATACTGACAGATACTTGGATATATTATTTTGCAAAGTATTGTTGAAATTTGCAATATATTGTAAAATAATTATTTTAATATTTAATACATATTTTTATATTTAATATATATTTTATATATAAAATAATATTGAAAAATAATTATTTTTCACACTTGGGTGGAACCAAACTCCAGAAATGGTGTTTTGGAATAATTTTAAATGAAAAAAAAAAAAAAAAAAAAAAAAGTACAAAAGTACTGTATTCACTAATTACATCACATCTGCAATTTCAGGCAGAACAGAAGCTGAGATCTATGGAAAGGTTAACATCAGGTTTGAAATTAAAAGTTACCTTAAACTGTTAATCAGGTGAGTAACTTTACTCATAAGAACCATTTCATTTGCTACCATTCATGTGTATAATTACATATGATTACACTGAGTTTAATTCTGCTAGTCCTTATTTTGGACTGGGTCACATTGCTAATTTTTAAAGGACTGTTCATCCATTTCAGTGCACATTTCTGATTACAATGCAAAAGAGCTCTTTCTTTTCTTTACATTTTTTTCTCAAGAATTAAATCTTCAAGAAGCAGTCCCTTTCTTTGATGCTAAAGTTTTTGTTTCCACTATCAATAGATAAAGATAATTTAGTAGTTAATTGATACAGATGGTATACAAATGCAAGGAAATGCACTATATCAAGGAAAAAAAAAAAAAAAAAGAAAGAAAGAAAAAAAAAAAAAGATAAAGCTGTTCTTGTAGCTCTTTACTAACTTGCAGCCTCTGCAATATCTTGTATATTGTTGACATTCTTTTGCTTGGGCTAACAATAACATGCATACAATACTCCCATCACACCCTTCACTAGCTCAGTCAACCCTATTCATGTTACACACCTGTGCATATTTGCAGTCCATTTAACTGTGGCCTGAGAAATATTAGCTTTCAAGGTGGACTCAGTAAAGATGTTTTACCCCCTTTTTGTATTTCACAAGCACTAAAGGATTAGGAAGTCACAGACCCTACAAGTTATATTCTTATATTTGATGGTCTCACAATTTTGTATCAGTCTTGCTTTATCAAATAGGTAGAGATGTGTGCATCAACACATGCTTACATGCAGACAGTATCTGCTTTTTCTCTCACCTGTGTCATATTTTCTAATGAGAAATTTTTTCTTCCTTTTCTTTCTAAATGGTCACACATTTAGACATATATATAATCCTTCTATATAACCTATAGAAGGATTCAGTTCCTTAGAGACAGAAAACTTTCAGTGTTATACATTGCAAGATTGTACCAGAAAACATGGGGAATCTTTTAAGGAAATGATGAAATTATCAGTGACAATAATTTAATAGTTTATGCCAATTTTTTATATTTCAAATGTCTGATTAGTGGATGGAGGAGATCTGAAATCTATTGCAGTCTGCAGTTAGGTGCAAAACACTGTTATTCCTGAATGCCTAGAATTGCCTAGTCATGCATAGAAGATATTTTGAGTCTTTTTCATTAACACAATTTAATCTCATTGAATTGAGCTTGAGTTTGACCCTTAATCTATCATCTGGCCACCACAGTTCTATCTTCTTATGTAATTAACAGGTTGTTTCTGTTTAAACTGAATGAGGACACCTCAATTCCAATTTATCTGGAAATTTACCCCAACCTAAGCCAAGAAATGGTTATTTTCCATTTCCAATGGTTATTTAAACCACAGGGATATGGTTTAGTGGGGACTGCTAGCGTTAGGTCAGAGGTTGGACTCGATGATCTTGAGGTCTCTTCCAACCTAGAAATTCTGTGATTCTGTGATTCCGTGAAATGTTTCACCATTTTATGTGCATAACATTTATTCTCTACCACAAGCTACTTGCTGTTGACAAGCAGAAATGGCTGTCATCATTACTCATGACTAAAATAAATTTAATGAATGGGTAAATTATTTACTTAGAAAAATCTTTATGTAAGATATCAACATGTAATACAGATACTGTTTATGTGTCATTGACAGAGAATATCAGATTTCAGTGTAAGCTTTGCATCAAATGATGAACTAAAAATGACTCTAGAACAACAACAACAAATATATGCAATTGGTAATATCGTCTTGCAAGTGTTTTCTGAATTCTTTTTCCTTAAGCTCGTTTGCAGATGGTTCAAGGATCCATGCTACTGTTACTGAAGATATGCAAAAACCTTAATTCATGTTTTAAAGGCTTGTCCTCATCTGTTCCTGACTTACCCTTTTATTTTAAACCCCTTTAGTACATCTTACTACACTAACAGGGAACAACATGAATAGATTTACTATTGAATGAATAAAAGTAGGAAAATAAAAAGGTATAAAGCCTGTGCGACAAGCATGGAGAAAAACTGTAAGCAAGAAGCTCCTGAATGATGAAAGTACTTCCCCTCTTTTTCATAGCATTTTGATAACTTTCCAAGAAAACAGTGTAATTCCTGGTTTTTAAGACTTTTAAAACAAACCCTTTATAATTTTAAAATTAGAGTGGACAAAACAATAGAAAATGTGTCATAGAGATGAATTCCTCACAACCAGGTATTTTGCTAAAACAGAACAAAGTTTTCATACAAAATTCCAATCCAAACCATTCTGTGATTCTGTTATTATGTGATTCTGTGATTCTATGATTATATTATTCTATGATATTGTTATAACTCAGTCACTGAAAGATTTTGAAGTACTTTTGTTGCCTTAGACTAAGTACAAACAGAAAAGTTGTAACATAGTTAAAGATTTTGTATAATAGTATAATAGTGTCTAACTATGTAAGACTGCCATCCTTAGATGCTTTCCTTCACAATCGATGGTGTCACTTGATTATATCCTTATGAAATCAATAAAGAATTGCTAGTTACACTAGCTGGTTGTATGTGTGATAACTTTTAGTATTTTTTAATAAAATTGAAGTGCAATTTTAAAGCAATTTTACTGTGATTTTAAAACATATTACTAGTTGTTGTAAAGAAATAAGTAATAGGAAGCTTTTTCTAAGAAACATAAATACATGAAACTGTCATTCTGGAAGGTACCAAAGGATTTTAAACATCTTTAAGACTTGTTGGGTCTGACAATGTAAATGACACATCTGACTTCAAGGAAAATATACAAATAATTGATGCAGTAATTGCAATGTGTAAAACTGGAAACCCAAGGCAGGATTTATGGTCACCTTATTTTATGTTTATAATGTGGGAATATACACCAGATGTAGTCACACAAGGATTATTTTACAGGCAATATATCTGGGACAGTGTTCAATTTGTTAACTATAGGTGTTTATTTTAGGGTAAGACATACCTCATTTTGGGCTCTGCTGATTGTATTGACTCAGTCTTCATTGATTATTGACTCAATCCCATGTTTCAGCAGCCTCAGGTGACTAACTCAAGTTTTACTGTCTATGTTATGAGCAACCACATTTAGTGATTATCCCACTAGTACTATCCATAGAACTATGAGTACTAACAGTACTCATAGTTCTGTTTAAGTCATTGGCAAAATTACCACTAAGCCATTGTGGGAAAAGAGATAGGGCAAAAGTGAGGATTTTGAATAACCTCCACAATACAAACAAAACTAACCATCAATGTATTTACATTTTAAATGTTAGAAACAGAAAGCCCTTGAAAAGTTTGTGTCTTACTGTTTCAGTACAAGTACTTTCATATAGAAACTTCTGATTACATTCATTTCCTGGCCCTATCGTCACTTAGTCAAGCATTACTTCAGGTTGCAATTGGAACACCATGTCTCTTGCACTTCAGCAAAGCACCTAATCTCCAATTTCAAATGTCTTCACCTCATGTAAGCTCGCTGTTCTTTTGCCAGCTAGGATCATAAATTCTAATTTATTCCAAAGTTAAGCATATCCATTAGTCTCACAGTTAAGCAAGATTGCAAAACAAAGAAGGAAAAAGAAAATCACTGAAATTCATGTTGTTAAACTGGCAGGAAACCCAAGCAGCTCCAAGCATGTGATGCGGTGAAATGAAAAAGAATAGCAATATAATTCACAATTGGCTTGCTCCAGCAAGATTGAATTTAACAGGAACTATTGATATCTGCAGGAAGATCAAGCCTCCTATTTGATAATATTTAGAGAAATAGTACAAAAGAACCTGCTTAGATTTTAAGAATGCCCTTGATATCAATTCAAAAGAATTCCATGTGTAACAATTTACAGTAAATTATTCTTTTGCCTCCAAGCAATTTTATTAGACTGGGAGAAAAATAAAGAAAAAAAAAAAAAAAGTTCTATTAGGTCAGAGTAAATGTCCTCAAATCCCGCCTTGGAGAAAGGCCAAAAGCAAAGAAAAAGATTATGAACAGCAAATACAGCAATGCTTCTGTAGTGATTTAAGGCTCAGGGACCACCTGAGGAAAATCTGTAGTCTTTGCATTAAACAATTTTCAATAGCTTTTATGTGAGATGAACAATCTTCAATCTTTTTGTTTGTTTGTTTGTTTGCTTGCTTTGCATATGCACCTACAGTGTATATATAAATATCTGTATATATATATATATATATATATTAGAGAGAGAGAGAGAAATAAAAAGTAGCTATTCTACATTGAATGTCTCCCAGCCATTAACAATTTTATAGTTCTTCTGTCACACTACTTCTTTGGTCATTTCTTTAATTTCCTTGTAGGTCTAAGCCCACTTAGTCTTTCCTCATACAGAAGCCATTGTATAGTTTTGATTTTTTGGTCTTCTGAACAATTTTCTGCTCATCCATATACCTTTTGAGTCAAAGGAACAAGTATTTCAAAAAGAACTCATAGCCGTAGCCATACAGTTATTCTCTGTTTTGATATTTCTTTCATACAAATTTCTATTTGGTTAAAGTTTATTTGGCAATTTCTAAGCATTGAGTTGATGTTTTCATAGAATGATTGTAAAGTATAGATGAATATATATATATATATATATAATGCAAACATCTATCGTATCCAGATTTGCTGATGCTATTTACTTTAGTTACCTATTCTTAATGCCCTAGAGACATTTCACAAACATACATTTTAATTCTGGTTTTCCTCCTTAGACAAAGAAGAAAGTTAAATACTTCTATGGTACAATCCAGAGCAGAGTCAAAAAAAATCTTTTTATCTCCAGTGACTGCAGAAGCAATCAAGTGAGAGTAAACCACTAGCTTAGCTGATGCCTAAAACTGTGTAACAATAAAACCATTACAAACTCTGGTGTGCTGATGGATGAAGATCCCTTTGTTTACTTGCTAGAAAAGCACTTTTGTACTTCTCATAGTTCTTCAAATTTAGCAATAAAGCTCTATCAAACTGAGAGAAAGTGGAAATGTAAAGTCTTCGTGTAAAGTCTTCAATAAGTCTCCTTAGTTTTCACAGAATCACAGTTGCAGAGCTCAGCCCCCACTCTACCTCAGCTGAAAGTCCCTTGTTAATATTTAAAACATTTTCCCTTACTTCTCTGAGGCAGCTAATATAATTAACTTTGACCTATTGACTGGCCTTGTCCATACCAAGTATTGTTCTCACTGCTTGAGTGTTGTCATTCAAAATCAATAAAGGTAAAGGTGGCATAATCTGCCTATAAATGGGAGATGTCCTTGCATATTATGTGCTCTGTCATGTTGGCTACATAAATTTATTTGAATTTTACAAAGTAATTATGAATGCATTTTAGTGGAAATCCCCCACAAGAACCAGTTTTGTCTGTTAATTAAAGTAATCTTCATAAAAATAAGCAGTTCTCCTGAGATTATGTATCCCCCTTACAAAAATAACACATCACCAGTAATAAGTTTAATTTGTTATTGACACCTCTGATAATTGTTTCAAAGATGTGTTGGGGTACATTTGAATTCAGTTCATTTTGTAACCCTTTAAAGTACTTTCAACTGCAGTGACAACTAGTACTGAAAAAAAGCTTCCTGCAATCCATCTGGGATCAGATTTCCTTGGTAGAGATAATATTTTATACATCTTATAAAATATATAAATATATAAAGTGTTCTGTAAGCAAGGTTATTATTTCTACATTACCGGATAAAATAATTTTTGTTAGATAACCTAGAATTATTGTAGAATGCCATAGTTTTCATGAGAACCTACCACCTTTCAGAAATCAAGAAAATATCTAGCAAAATATGATAATTTTACAACTGTGTTATCAAAAGATACATGTAGAATTCACCTCAGGAGGAAGAACCAGCCATAGAAAAGATGTCACAGCCTGGCAAAAAATTGTGAACCCCCTCAAAAAATCTCTCAGACAAGCTGAGGTCACAGGTGATATGAAGCCTTGAGGTTGAGACTGTAGCCTTCAACAAAGCAGATTACTTTGTTCTTAATTTAAGGCAGCAAGAAACTGCTCTGGTGTTTTCAAAAACCAAATCCACTGTTCTTGTGACAAAATAAACAATTAAAAAACTGTTTTAAAAGCAAAGAATGATTGCTTTAGGGGTGTTGGTATATAGTTCAACTAATGTTCTTCTTCAGGTCTACTTCAGTTTCATTTTGGAGAAAGGCTGAGCCCAAACTGAACCTCTTTGTTCAATTTTCAATGTGTAATTTTTCTACTAACACTCTGCTAAAAGAGGCACCATTTTTTTTTCAATGTATTGCATAAGGGTCTTAAAAGGAGCAAACCTCCTTATTTTCTCCTTTGGATTGGGCTGAATCTCATCTTCTTTGCTGAAATTTCACTTCCACAAAAGTAGTGGAGTTTTGGTCCTACAGACAAGGAGCAGAGGGAAACAGCAGTGACTTCAGTGAACAGTATAAGCCTTGGAACAAAGAATGCCTTGAGACTCTGGTGCTTGCTCACTTTCCATCTTTATCTGTTTTTTATACTTTTCTTCAGTTCTCAAGAGACTCAATGCCATTTTCCTGCTTGTATAATTGACAGCAATGTTGCTATTACAGAGAGAGAAAAATTGCCAAATTTATTGAAGAAAATTGACAATACTGTAGACTGAACCTATGACTTACCTTTCCCTGTTTTCTCTGAAAGAAACATAGGGATATGAATCAATTAGTTGTTCTCAGGATACCCTCAAGGAGAAGTGCCTGAGCTTGCTGTAAAATTCTGCCTTAACAACAGCAAAGTTAAATTGTCAGCCACATGCTTATCCCAGGCAAAAGAGAAAAACATCAGAGATGGGAGTGAAAGCGTCTGGGTTACGAGCAAAATATAAAGACGGGAAAATCACTGTGACTGTTGTAATCTGTATTGTGCAACTGGATGATGACATTCAGGTTTCAAGAATGATTTGAATGAATAGTTGAAAATCTGTTTCTTACAATTCATAATATTCTTAAGTAAGGTTTTGCTAGCTATTCTTGCTTTGTGCACAGAGTACAATGTGCTGCATAAGAAAAGCATACATTTTATAAACTGTTTGTTTTACATTACAGATTGTGTATTGGTGCAGATTATTTTGGCATAGTAGCAATGGTTACATATTGGAGAGAGCAGGTGAAAAACCTTTCTAGATATGTGTACCTTATCAAGCACAACAAAAGCCTCTCCCAGCTGGATCCTCTGTCAAATAAATAATACCAGCAAGAGATATTTCATTTATGAGTAAGGGTATTTTTCTGTATGTTTTGGTCCTTAGATCCATAGCAATAGGCAAATTTATAAACTGGATGATAAGCATTCAGTTGCATTTTATACAAATGAATTAGTTCATATCAAATTTCAGCACGGCTGTTCAAATCATAAGAAGATTGTATTATCTTTATAATTAATAACTACTCCAGTGCTTTCACTGTTTGAGAGACTAATCTTACTTGGAGTTTTTTTATTAAAATCCCATATACACCCTGGATTCTCTACATCTGTTTTAAATAGTGACAGCATTTTTTCAAATAAGTGGATAATGTTAGAGGGCAATACAGATTAAAGTTTCCTTAAGTCATTGTCCTATGAGATTATCTATAGTTGACTCATCCCTGAGTTTGGCCTGGAGAACAAGTCCTACGAGGAGCGGCTGAGGGAGCTGGGCTTGTTCAGCCTGGAGAAGAGGAGGCTCAGGGGTGACCTTATTGCTCTCTATAGGTACCTCAAGGGAGGCTGTAGCGAGGTGGGGGTTGGTCTGTTCTCCCACGTGCCTGGTGACAGGACGAGGGGGAATGGGCTTAAGTTGCGCCAGGGGAGTTTTAGGTTAGATGTTAGGAAGAACTTCTTTACTGAAAGGGTTGTGAGGCATTGGAACAGGCTGCCCAGGGAAGTGGTGGAGTCACCATCCCTGGAAGTCTTCAAAAGACGTTTAGATGTAGAGCTTAGGGATATGGTTTAGTGGGGACTGTTAGTGTTAGGTCAGAGGTTGGACTCGATGATCTTGAAGTCTCTTGCAATCTAGAAATTCTGTGATTCTGTGATCCCTGAAAAAATTTTGGAGGTGAATAAAACTGTGTCAATCAAACTGTATTTCATCTACAAGTTTTCTAAACAAATAATTCCCTTCTGGACCTTAAAAATGTCTAGACGGACCTAAGATATTAAGCATAATTTTCATTTTATTAAGATGAATTAGCTTTGAAGTTCTTTAGCTTCCTGCCAGGGCACACTTTCACCAGTTGCATATAACTATTATTTACTTACTTTCTATGCCTGTTTCGTTATTTCTAAAGATCACGGTAATGTACCTTCAGTTCTGGTACTGGCTTCTTCCTTTGTTTTACAGAAAAAACAAAACAAAACAAAAACAAAAACAAAACAAAAAAAAAGCAAAAACAAAAACAAACAAACAAACAAAAACAAACAAACAAACAAACAAAAAAAAAACAGGATCAAACATTAATGGCACAGACAAAGAAAAATAATAATAATAAAAAAAATCAAGGCTGCAGAGTACATGGCCTTAGTAGAAAGTTAGTCCTGATTATCTCATCAATTAAATTGAATTAGAAACATTTTCCATATTCTGCTTTAAGTGCACCTGTCTGTAATCATAAGATCAGATACTGTAAGCTTACAGAGTGGATTTGACAATAATTAGGTATCTGTTCTTCAAGAAATACTTTTATGAGGCATACATAAGGAGTTCTGGCCTCTGCCAATTGAAATTATATATTTTTATGAAGCTAGTCAGGCATGTTTTGAACACTAAGACGGTTGCCTTAACACATCTAATAGTCTAAAGCTGCAGCATCTTTCCCTAACTGCATTAGAATCAAAAGTAGGTTTACAAATATGTAAGCAGAAAATAAATTCAAGATTTCCACTATCCACGACATCTTTATTAGATTTCTTAATTCCTGTCCCTTTTCATCATAATTCTGATTTTTTAACAAGTTTGAAACCAAACCCATGTCTAGGAAGACTAGAAAACCATATTTCTAAGAAAACATTTTCATCTGAAGTCAGGCATATGAAATTAAGAACTCTTGAATTTACCAGATGAATAATCCACTTTATACAGGATTTTGCCTCTAGCCATGGCCAGTGAAGATAATTCACAGGAAGAGGAAAAACATCTTGAGAACTAAATGAAACTTTTAGTTCTGTTCTGAATGAAAGACAGCACCTATTCTTCGTTCTGGAACTATTTCTTGTTGCATTTTCCTTGAGGCATAATTTAGCCTTGAAAGGCAGCTTTTTTAAATTCATTGTCTCTGTATTTATTCTACCTTGCTCAGAATGGAAGGATGTAATGAAAAATTTCTAGTTCTCTGAAGAAGGTCAGGAGTTCATTTACACTCAGATAGCATTTTAAGGTTCACAGGGGCCAGCAGCATGCACACGAATCATAGAGCTGACATTACCTCTTGTTGTCCCAGCTAACGTGATTCAGTGACAGTGGGAGGTAGGGTGAGATGTGGGATCTTTGGCATAAGGATATGCCATATTCTTATGGATATGGAATGTCATATGGAAATTATCTCAATGTAAAAGGAGACTGTAGTTATTATGCTTCTGCACCGTATCATCTTTACTATCCTTCTTGTTTTTTTTAATAATGCTGGTACTCAAGCATATCTCCCTGCTTGCCTATTCTTCCTATTATCATATCTAGGTGTTATACAAAGAGCTTTAGGAATGTGATAAATAAGGCCCTCTTTATAATGTATGGAATGATCTTTGCATAAAATGAACCAATTGCAGTTAGAAGTGGACCATGCATCAGAATTATTGGAAACTAGAAATAACTCTTGTTAAAGACCCAATTTCAGTGTTAAATGATTTCTATTATAATGCACTATATTGCATCTTGTCTGACTGTTTTATTATTGCTGTAGTCTGAATAACAGTACCTAATACTATTCTTGGTGATACTTATTCTATGTCTCTAGTTAATTTAGAGCTGTAAGTGTGCATAGATTGTTCAAGTCTGTTCTTAAAGCAAACAAACACAACAACAACAAAAAACACTTTACCCTTACTTATGAAATATTTTCACCATACACTGTCCAATTGTTTATTTTGACGTTTTGACCGGATCCCTCTTCAGCCTCTTTGATTAACATTTTTTTTTTTTTTAACATATATTTTAATTCAGAGCAAACTAGACTCCATAAATTACTGAGAAGTCTAATAAATGGAGAAATCCTTCAATGATGATTCTAGTAAATAGAACCCGTTGAATTACAATTTATTTTACTGGTAAAAAATCAAGTTAAAGTAACAGGAGCCATATAAAATAGTCCTGCTCCAATGCATGCAGTAGAACACGTATTCTGGAGTAACATGCATGAAATACATGTATGTAAGTCGAACCATTACCTGCTGTACAGATATGTACACCACAGACATAACTTGATCATGTCTCTTGTACTGGGTGATTAAGAAGAAATATAAAACCACACACTATATAACCATCATTTGCCTTCTTACATAGATATTTTTTTTTGATAATCTCTAAGATAATACATGGTGGATTTTTCTTGCGCCACTCATCTAATTCCCCACTGCAGGATAAAAGGCGTTGCTCAGTCCATATGTAGGGAAACTGGTTAGCTTGTCTTCATGTCTGTGTGTAGAGGTAGTTTCCATTGGCTTTAATGTTGTGGATGTCTAACAAAGAGGTGTACTCTACCTTCAAGTCACGTTTAAATCCTTAATGGCATTAAAATTCCCTGAGTAGGAATAGTGTGCAGATTTGGGTCCTGAATACTAGTAATTATTACACTAGTTGTCTGATAAAAATGTAAGCATTCATCCTATTTTCAACAATTTTACTGAAGAAATTTCAGGTTGCTTTGGTGTGAATCTATAGAGAATCAAACCCAAAGGCACTGTTTTACGTACTTTAATTAGATGCAACATACCCCTTCTCTGCATTTTTTTTTTTCTAGGGCAATATGTAGTAAAAGTGCCTGTTTGTACTATCCTGCTCTCCATCCACATTCACAACTTAAAAAGTAAAAAGTAAAAAGTAAAAACTACTTCATTTGAAAAAAAAAAAATAAATGTAAAGGAAAGTCTGTTATGTTTGTACTTTTAATTTAACACTGATTGGGATATCTGCCAATGTAATATAGGCACTTTTCTGTGCACTGGAAAACCCAATTAGGACTTGTTCTTAGTTTGATTATCAGTCAGAAACATGCATACGGAAATATTCATTAGAGACCTACTGAGAGCTGTGATAAAGCAGCAGACAGCTGAATTATAGAATCTGTCAGTATCACCACTACAATTTTACATTTGCTTGATAAAGGACAAGTAGCAAAATATCTAAGATGTAATTTGGTGCCCACTGGAACTGTACTTCATTATGGTAGATATTGTTCTGATTCTCTTCAGGAGGTTGGTGAGTGTTTCATGACATGATATTGTGCACAAATGATAAGTCACAAGGCTAAATGTTGCACCAGCTTTCCATGCACATAGAGGTAACATATGCGGTAGCTGGAGATTGCCTCTCAGTCACAGACTAAAGCTGATAATTTAGAGGATAGATTCCAAAAGCTTGGACTCAAAAATATGGTATTTTCTAAGGATGATGATTCCACCAACTTCACTCATCTAAAATAAACAATAGTTCTATTCAGAGGCCAGACAAAAAGGAAAGGAAAAATGTTACTTTTTGGTTTTATTAGTGTAAAATATTTCAGTTAATGTTAAATAGCTTATTTATGTATATATATATATATATATATATATATATATGCATATTTTAGCTTCCAGACCCTTTGCTATTGGCCTTAACTTGTAGCAACAAAACCCATTGGCAATGCAACATATGATCTGAAACAGTAATGGGCTTTCAATAGAATTGGGAAGGACATATGCATGGAACTGTGATATCAGTCAGCTAAATAGATCAAAGTCTCTCATACAGTTTACTTAAAAAGCACTTGGGAAATCTGGTTCCAATAATGACTTCAATGTGTTTTCCTTTCTAAACAGAAACAATATCTCATTTGTAGATGAAAAAAAATGGCATTGATCCCTATATTGAATGCGACATTTTTGTAAAAAGTTGTTCAAGATACATAAACTCCTATCTAAAATTAAATTATTTAAATAAATATTCACAAAAGCATGCAAGTATGGAGAATAAAGGTCCATTCGATATTCTCACCATAAATCAGAACCTTTGGCAATGTACTGGTTACAGCAGTCCACAAATTGAACATGAATAGTAGAAGTGTTTATTTTTTATTTTGTGATTGAATTTTATTTAGACTAGGACTCCTTAGCAGTCTTTATATATACCAAGTGTTGCATCAGCAACCCTAAAATAAATTCATGTTAAATCATGTTACTAAACAAAACTGTTGAAAGATCAAATTCCCTAATCCATTCTGGCTGTGTGTGTATTCAATACTTTTACAGCATTCTCTGATGAAGGATTAAAACCAGTTCACCATATGAAAACAAGACGTAGAGCCATGCAGAAATTAATCACTTTATGCACAGTCTTAAAGTGGAATTGCAGAGCAGGATACTAAAATATAAGTACCCCCTTCTCATTATCTTCATTATTTTCTAATGGGGAACCATATTCATATTTTTGATGTAGTTATCCAAGAAGCTTGACTGGTGCTTCTAACTTCAATGCTTGAAAACCTTACAAGCTGTGAAAGCAATTTCCCTCGGAATATGTTTCCCCATCATATAAGGCAATACTGTTTTCCCCAAGTTACCAGACAAAGAACAGATGCACAGAAGCTATGTGTAGGTGTACATTAGCAGGTACAGACAGAACTGAGCTCGGTCTTCCCATTCTAATATTGGAACTGGAAATATGATGGAAAAATGCACCAATGTAGGCGTCTGCATCCAAATTTTTGGTCCAGACACAGTTCTAGCCACATACTGCACCATGCTTAAAGTCCATGGGCTGGCTTTTGCAGCAAGGATATGGCTGAAAGAATAGTTCAGACATTCCCTTTTGCCATCTGTAAAGTAAAGGGAAACACTCTCTTTTCACTTGTCTTGAAATTATCTTGGCTGCATGACAAAAACACCTGAGAGAAGTTACCCAGCTAAAAATCATCCCAACAAAGAAAGATAAATAAAATAAAATAAAATAAAATAAAATAAAATAAAATAAAATAAAATAAAATAAAATAAAATAAAATAAAATAAAATAAAATAAAATAAAATAAAATAAAAAATAGCATAAAATAGCATAAAATAGCATAAAATAGCATAAAATAGCATAAAATAAAATAAAATAAAATAAAATAAAATAAAATAAAATAAAATAAAATAAAATAAAATAAAATAAAATATAAAATAAAATAAAGACCGTTTGTCATCAGATTGAGTCTGAGACTTGCAGCCACAGCAAAGTGGAGTGGGCTGGGCTACCTCTTCTGGGAGCACACAAGGTTAAGAATGCATAAAAAGCCATAAACTCCACCTTAAGTAAAATTAGCAAGAGTGTAGTACTTGGTTAATGCCTAGCAACATGCCCAGAGGTAGAGAATATTCTTTTTAGAGCAAGACTTGGGGCCTGGAAATTAAACCTTGTCTTCTCTATGTTTGGTGAGTCCTCTGATCTCAGTGATCTGCTGCAGTAAACCTTGTTCACGCATGCTTATTGGGAGTTATCATGATGGCATGTCTGTAGGCAGTCTGAAGTTAATAAGATTTCACTGAGCAAAGCACTTTCAGTATGTGTTTAAACTTAAATGTGACCCAAATGTTCTGTTGAAGAAGGATGATCTTAAGTCTGTGCCCAATGGCCCTGCTAAATCAGGATGCAGCCTTGATATCAAAGTTCAAGGAACTCCCACTCTACTCTATTCTAATGAGGATCCATCAGGAGTCCCCAGCATAGTAAAGACATAGACCTGTTAGAGTGGGTCCAGAGGAGGACCATGAGGGCTCGAGCACCTGTCCTATGAAGACAAGCTGAGAAAGTTGGAGTGATTTGACCTAGAGAAGGCTCTGAGGAGGCCTTATAGCATCTGTCCAGTACTTAAAGGGGCTTACAAGAAAGATGGGAGGGACTCTATCTTTAATGTAGTAATAGAACAAGGGGTGATGGCTTTAAACTACAAGAATGTAGGTTTTGATTAGATATAAGATAGAAATTCTTTACAGTGGGGCTTTGATCAACCTGGTTTAGTGGAAGGTGTTAGAAGGAGAGTTGGAACTAGGGTGATCTTCAGAGGTCCCTTCCAACCCAAACCATTCTATGATTAACTGATAAAGTGAGAAAATGCATGTTGATTTCTGTGAGCACTGGTTTAAAACATTTCAGTTTTGCAGCCCTTTGACCCATTTTTAAATATCAGATATTTAGAACTAAGGAAAACAACATATTGCCAGTAAATTGTTTGTAAACTGTGAATCTACCCCAATTTTTGTGACTATATTCAACCTTCTTGTACAGAAACATCAGGCTGCACATTTAAACACACACGTGATTATGTGGGGCTTGAATGGGACTAGCATTACAGTTAGATGTGTACTACCTCTCTACACAGAATCTAATTTTTTTGACTCAAACTGGTGGGGTGATCTGACTGCTGGAGCCATATGGAATCTGTAAGGATATTTTCAAACAGTTGCTTACACACTCAGATTCTAATATTTTAATGTTATTTAACTCCTACTCTGGTTTTATTTTAATCTTAAAGAACCATATACTTTTATAGAATCATAAAGGCACATATACATGTATATTAATACCGTATCATATATTTTTTCCAGCTGAATTTCATTCTGAAAAGAACAACAAAGCTACAGCTGAATACCACATGAAAAATATTTAGCCTTGCAAGCACTATTTATATATCAAAAATCTTTATTAAAATCATGGGAGCACACTGCTGAGTAAAAACATCTGTCATTTCCCCTCCATCTTTTTTTTTTTCCCCTTAAACAGCAACACACACATTTCAAATGGCTGAAGAGTTTATTTAAGTTATTCTGAGCATATGGAAAGATCCTGTATCATCCGCACACAGATAGTAGTGAAACTCTGAGATGAAAACCCCCAAAGCACTGAACATGAAGGAAGAGAGTGAAAGAAAACACAGTCAGCATAAGCCAGCACTGAATTGGATATGGTAGGTTTGGTGATACTTGTTCACTATTGTTCTAGGAACTGACTTCTTCCCCTCTGTCATTACTAAAGTTTGGGTGGGTAAGCTGTCTTTCTTAAAAGATATATTTATGCTTTGCTGACAACGTTGTTTTTCATGCTTAAAAAATAAAAATGTTCCCTATAATAAACATATAATTATTTATACTGTGGAGGCTCCAGTCTCAGTATGTGGAATACTGGACGAAAAGGGAGACTGTGTCTTGAATAGC
The DNA here is from genome assembly GCF_009819795.1 of Aythya fuligula. Taxonomy (NCBI): domain Eukaryota; kingdom Metazoa; phylum Chordata; class Aves; order Anseriformes; family Anatidae; genus Aythya; species Aythya fuligula. Next base: position 101,177,537 of record NC_045561.1, on the reverse strand, counting down.
TTATAATTTACTCTATTAATCTGTCATTTGGTATAAATTTAAAAAGCTGGCCAAATTTTTTGTTCTTGTTTGAGCCTGTTTTAGCTTATGTTGCTTATATATTGATACTAACCCTCCAGCCTCTGTGGTCTTGCTCCCAATTCATAGCAGTGCACCTGTAAAGGAACACATTGTGTCAGCTTGCTACTCAGATAAATCAGATTACTCAGATGAGTAAGAACTGAATTGCAGCATGATGATGGATAGAGGAGACAATCTGAAGTCAACTGGTCAAGAGAACTCATGGGACAGCACGGTAGCAATAAGAAGTGTGGACTGGGGTTTGACTCCAGACAGTCTCTTCACTGATGGACAGGTTAGGTCACCCAGCTTCCGGTACCTAATAGTAATTTCTCATGTTTTGAAGGAGAAATATTCTTATCTTCAACAGCTGCATAATTCTTGATGAGACATTACACAATGCTTCTTTTTCCAGAACACAGTAAATGACTCTGGCCTGGCTTCCTGCCATGTATGCATTTATACGTTGCTTCAGCCTTTGCTTGTCTGGAGAATGAGAGCAAGAAAAAGACACTGTGCACATATCATAGAGTTCCCACAGAGCAGTACAAATGCTATGAATTAATGTACTGCTGGGGCAGTTTTGCAGTGGAAAAAAAAATAAAATAAAAAAATCCCTTTCCATCTTTTTCTCAGCTCTGTAGTCAAGTGAATGTTCTTAGGCATCTGTTTCTTTTCTTTTCTTTTCTTTTCTTTTCTTTTCTTTTCTTTTCTTTTCTTTTCTTTTCTTTTCTTTTCTTTTCTTTTCTTTTCTTTTCTTTTCTTTTCTTTTCTTTTCTTTTCTTTTCTTTTCTTTTCTTTTCTTTTCTTTTCCCTCTTTCTAAAAGCCTATTTTATAAATATTTTCTCTTCTACTTATGTTCCTTATGTGATAATTTCATGACTAACTCCGTATTTCCTGAAATTGCAAGGGTACCTGCAGGATGCTACCTTGTCAGCTGGAGTAACTGAGTTCTATTAAGGAAGCAGTCTAACTTTTGTACTTGTATCTGTTTCAGTTCTAGGGGATTGTACCATTTCAATTTGTGAACCTTCTTGTCAGCCAAAATAATTTTAACCTGGAGAATTTCTCACAAGCAAGATGTAGGTGAAACTGAATTTAGACTCAGTTGAGTTACAGCAGTAACTGTGTTACAGCAAATAGTTGTTCATATTCTTAAGCAATCCAGAGACAATGAAAAAAAATGTAGATTTTGGCAAATGATGGTGAATTTCATAAATATTCCAAATACCAAGGTGTGGGTTTGTAGTGGGTTTATGTGGCAAGGTTTTTGTAGCAGGGGGCCATAGGGGTGGTTTCTGTGAGAAAGATCTAGAAGCTGCCCCATGTTTGGGAAGGGCCCCATTGTTTTCCAGAGCTGAGCCAATAAGCAATGTTGTTTTGCGCCTCTGTGAGAGCATATTTAAGACTGGGAAAAAAAAACGCTGCACCACGCAGCAGCTGGGAGGGAGAGAGCAGTGAGGAACGGCCTTGCAGGCACCAAGGTCAGTGTAGAAGGAGGGGGAGAGGTGCTCCAGGCGCTGGAGCAGAAGTCCCCTGCGGCCTGTGGTGAGGACCATGGTGAAGCAGAATGTCCCCCTGCAGACCATGGAGTACCACGGTGGAGCAGGGTTCCATGCTGCAGCCCATGGAAGAGACCACAGTGGAGCAGGTGGCCCCGCACCGACGGAGGCTGCCGCCTGTGGAAGACCCCTGCCAGAGCAGATTCCGGGCCGGACCTGTAGCCCGTGGAGAGGAGACCACACAGGAGCAGGTGACCTGGCAGGAGCTGCTGCCCATAGGGGAGACAGGTTGGAGCAGTTTTCTCCTGAGGGATGGACCCCGTGGTACGGACCCATATCTGGAGCAGCTCTGGAAGAGCTGCTGCCTGTGGGAAGCCCACACCAGATCAGTTCATCAGGGACTGCATCCTGTGGGTGGGACCCCACAGCACAGGGGACGAGAGTGACCGAGAAGGAGCGGCAGAGAAGAAGTGCTGTAGACTGACCATAACCCCCATTCCCCCGTTCCCCTGCGCCGCTCGGGGGGAGGAGGTGGAAGAGGGTGGATGGGGGGGGGAAGGTGCTTTTGGTTTCTTTCCTTTGTTTCTCACTTCTCTAGCTTGTTAGTAATGAGCAATAAATCTTACTATCTTCTTATGCTGAGTATGTTTTGCCCGTTACAATAATTATTGCATGATTTTCTCATCCTTATCTCAACGCTTGAGCCCTTTTCACATATTTTCTCCCCATTCCTCTTTGAGGAGGGGGAGTGAGAAAGCGGCTGTGGTGGAGCTCGGCTGCCCACTGGAGCGGAACCACGACAGGGTTTTATTTGTTTGTTTTGTGTGTTTGTTTGTTTCCTTTTTTTTTTTTTTTTTTTTTAGTTAAAGTCTACTATGAAATATTTGTAAACTCAGTTGATAAAGTTGTCTTCTTTTACTTGTACAGCTGTTATACTCTGACATCCACTGTTTGGGAAAGAAGAGACACAGATGGCTGTTTCTTCAGTGCTGACATTAATAGACAGTGCTGCCCTGTCCATTAATTGTCCATCACTGGTAATATCTGCTCTCCTACCCCCTCATGAAATACTTCCATGTCCTGATGTGCCTGATTAGTTCTCAGAGATGTGATTGAGGGAAAGTCAGCCATGAGTCCAGGTCTAGGCTGCAATGTGGCAAAGCAGTTGTTCACACTACAGAAGACACACTGTCCACTCATTTAAACAAACTCTTTTGCTGTAGTAGATGGCATCTGTGATGCACTCAATTTGTAAAATTATAGGATGGAAGGGTTACGATTCTTTGTAAGACTTTAACAGGTGATGTGCTCCCTCTCTCAGAATCAAAATCAAAGTGCTAGTACACAGGGGCCGTGGTGGAAAAGAGGATGCAGAGCTTTCTGCACACTTGAGCAGAACAAGCTGATTTTTGAAGAGCATCAGATCTTTAGAGAGGAAATAAGTCAGAGCCTGAAACAAACACTTCTGAGGCATCCTGATTTTACTCCAAGCAGTTAAATGGTAAAAGACTACTTCAAGTATATTAAGCCAAAGCATTTTTCCAGGACTATAACTCCATTGCCTAAACTTTTATATTTTTAGAACAGATCTGGCATTGTCTTGGTCCAGGATAATGAACACTTTCAGAAAAAGTGCTTGGAAAGTTCAGGAGTCAGCAGGGATTTTCCCAATATGAGATGTAAATATGACCTGAACAGGGCATACCATGGCAGTTGACTTCAGTTCCAGAGAGCACATTTGGTTTATTAATACAGATTTCCAATGCCCAAAGTTGAATGCTTCTCTGATTGCCAATAATCCCCCAAAAGGACAGAAGAAATTGATTTTAAACTGAGGTGCTTCTTATTGCCTTTTGTAAATATATCTGACTGAAGATTTTCACTGGTAAGTCATTGTCTAAAATGGGGATGAAGGCTTGTTTGGATCCTCTGAAGAAGCTTAGATAGTAAATCAGACAGGCACAATTAAGCAGTGCCACTTGCTGTATCCAAGAGCACACAAGGAGGGCATAAACCTATGCTTGCTCAGACTGTATAAATTAATGTCCAGTGAGCCATTCATACCCTGGTCAGACTTGGACATAATTTTGTAACTTTAACATAAGGCTTCAGTTTTTATCACCGGGGATATTCCACTACTACATCCTGTTTAAACATGTTGAATCTGGCAAACTTTAATACAAGACTTTACCTTATATTAAATAAAGGTGGATTTAAGAAAATGTAGGAAAACCTATTTCTACTCCAAAGTAAAAACTTCCAAAATCTATGCAGCTGCTGCTCCTTCAGTGGCTATATTTTTCTGTTTCCCATTTCACATGCAGTAGTCATTGTCAAAGCTTCTCTCTGCAGGTGGCAGTGCCTTGCTGCTAAATGGTGCCTTGCTGCTAAATGGTGAGAGAGAGCAGAGAGAGGAATCCAGGGCTGCTGCCTACAGAGGGACAAGCAGTCAAGAGGACCAAAGAGGATGGCAAACAGGAGGGATGGTAGAAGAAGTTGGTAGCATGAAGAAAAGGACGGTGATAGCAGGGATGAGGAAAAAAAATGGAAGAAATACACATAAAAGAAGAAGAGTGAAAATTCAATATGAAGAAGTAGAAAAGGTGGAAGCTGCCATTATTGCAGCTGCACAGAAAGAGAAACAAAAGTAAGGAATGAAGTGAAGACATACAAAAAGGTAAGGAGTCTTTAAAAACACATCCTTGGCATGACTTCCTAAAGAAGCAAGGTGTGACAGAAGGCTAATGGCTGGTTTTGCACCTACTGTAGATCTCTGTGTCTCTATGAGTCATTAAGAATACACCTACTGCATATGTTAAGAGAATGGAAACGCACACTCAAATTTTACATGATTGGGCCATATTAAGAAAAACTTAAAAAAAAAAAAAGAAAAAGTGGTCCTCAGTCTTGGCCCTAAGTACTATCACAGCCTTTCAGGCTTCTGGTGTTTTCCAAAGGAAAAGAGTGATTTCCTCTGAATTCAGGATCAACAGGCTTATCATTTTGTAACTGCTATGATAACTTAAATGGCAAAGGTCTTAAGGTTTGGGATCTTGAAATGCAATAGTGTGATGTGATCCTAGGTGGTAAAACAAACTATAAGCGCCTGAAAACACAGTTAAATGTCAAGAGGAAAGTTTGGCATCTGTGAATCATTTTCCTGAAAACTTGGTCCAAGTTCAATATGATTATACAATTACATGGTCATCCTTTGCTGCAAACTTCTGTCCATTTCCCTTCCCTTCCCTTCCCTTCCCTTCCCTTCCCTTCCCTTCCCTTCCCTTCCCTTCCCTTCCCTTCCCTTCCCTTCCCTTCCCCCACCCCCGCTTTTTTTTTTTTCTTTTTACTTTTTTCGTCTTCTGGGAAAGGAAAAGGAACTGACAGGAGGACACAAGAGAAAGATGGTGAAGACTGAGCTAAGCAAGGCAGCTGAAGAGTGTTTGCCATTTAGAATTTCAACTAGAGAATTTCTGACTTCAAAATTAAATTAATTAATTATATTTATAACTCTCTCTTTTGAAATAATAAAAATAAATAAATAATAAAAAAAAGAGCTCCTAAAGAATCACCTGCTATATCTCATTAAATCATATATATATATTTTACACACACACTGTTAATTAAATATCATTTAAAGTGAAATATTAAATCATACTTTGGGAAGGGGATTGTCCCAAAGAATATACTTATTGATTGATTCAGGACACTTTAGCGGTCAAGTGTAAATTAATCTCACTTTGTTTCTTGATCCATTCTGGCCTAATATTAAGAGTTATTCTCAAGCATTTTAAAACTTTTTAAAATTTTAAAATTTTTAATACGATTTTTAAAATTTTTATTTTTTTTTTTTTAAATTTTAAAATTTAAAAAGCATTTTAAAATCTTTTGCCAAGAATTGCTTCCTAAACTAAATGGCTAATTTCACAGGTTCTTGTAAGGGTGAAGCAGTGTGTATCTTTCCCAGTGAAGACAAGGAATCATGGGACTAAATAACAGACCTTAGGGACCTGGACAAATTGGCAGGGTACAAAGCAGTTGCTCTGAGAACAATCATGTCTCTAAACCATCAATTCTCATTCATATGTAATGTCATGATCCTGTTCCTACTGAAATAATTGTTAAAGCCTTTCCTAATTCCACTGGGACTAAGACTGGTCTTTTGGGCTTCCATTCTGCAAACACACATGCACATACTGAACAGGCTTATTCACATGATTAAGTTAAGCATGCAAATAAGTCTTTTCACTTGCAGTTTATACATTACTAATGTTTGCAAACTGGAAAGTTATTTTTCTTCCTGAAATCTTTGGTGTGAAAAATCTACTGTTTCCGTTGGTTGTAAATGAAAAGTTTTGTTTCATGAGCTGAAAACACTCTTTTTTTTTCTTTTTTAATTGTAAAAATAAGAAACAGTGGTTACAAAGGGTCTTTGTCCCCACACAAGTTAACTGCAGGAAGAATTTCATTAAGTTGTTTACTGGTCATGGCTTTTTTCGTTCTAGATGAGTCTTGAAAATCCAGACAACCCTCAAGGAAATATATAAATCAAAGAAAATATATTTGAACAAAATAATGAAAAAATATGTTCTACTAAGATGACATTGGTCAAAATTAATATCCTTCCAGGAACAGGCTACTTTCTTTTGCAGGCAACATGTAAGGAAGAAGGAAAAAAAAAAAAAAAAAAAAATAATAAAATGATGAATGGACTCCTTAGCTTCTTATATCTCTGTTCACAAACCACTCTTCTCCAGAAATGACTCATATCCCGTTCCCTCACTTTGAAACCCTGTGAATTGTACATGTTTCTTGAATTACATGAGCATTCTTCCCACTAATCCCACTAAAATAGGAGGTTTTATGCTAACATTCCAAGCCTCTAACCAATTTCAATATCTGCATTTTATCTAAGTAAACAAGAGTGTCAGGGAATTCCTTTTTCTTTCCTGCTTTCCAGGAAATGTGGAATTCCTTTGTTTCAACTAGTAGATTGGCAGATATTGGAATGGCAAAAGAGCAGGAATTAGTAGGGTATTATTGCTGGGGAAAAGGTAGAGAGCCAGGATAGATAACAGTCCTTGGCAACAAGTCGTATTGTTCCAGCTGGTATGAGAGGGACCATCACTGTTCTGGAGCCTGCACTGGACTCAGTGTGCAATGCAAAGGGGGAGTAGGGTGCTGCAGAACTAAACCTTCCATACCTGCTGTGAAGGTCCAGGGAGAGACCATGATCTTAACCATGGACTTGTGTCTGTTAACTCAGATGTGGGATATGAATCCTAGATTATCTCTTCCTAGTAAAGATTTGTTGATATGTTGTCTGTATATTTAATGCACACTGTATATACAGGATTTGGAGCAGGGAACAAAGCATTGAAGTACTTACATATGAGCCTGTGATTATATTTCTGGTTTCACATTCTCTTTCTCACTTTTCATTTGAAATTAATCTTGGATTCTTTTCTGCAAAATGTCTCAGTTTCAACCACTTTTTGTTGTTGCCACAGTAACATATGTGATGTGAACAAATGCTTTCCAAGATCACAAACTTCAGCTTATTCAAAGATGGATTTCAGGCTGCTTTCAGTATAATACATATTTGGACAGATTGAGCCAAGGATCACACAATTTCTATATCCTTTTGGGCTGTTGCACTGCACAGAAAACCTGCTTCTGTTTCACGGTCTTCCTGTGATCACCCCAACTATTGTCTGTTCTTCACTGCTGTGTATATGAAATGAAGAACAGTTTCAATCCAAACTTCAGAGGAGGCTTCCTTTGTTTTTAGTGACAAGAAAATATGTACATTTGGGGTTTGAGAAAATGGGGACTCTGCCTCTAATCATGTAAAAATTAGTTACAGACAGAGGCATTGTTGAAATAGCTTTGCTTTGCTGACATGCATCGAGGTAAACCAGTTTACAAAACTGGGTACAGGTAGAGAATTTCCTGTAAGACCAGCAAACATACTATGATTACTGCCTCTGTAGCCCAGAATATGGACTGTGTAATATGGAGAATCCAAAATGTCTGGCTCAGTTTTCTGCAACACTGACTTTTTCTCTTCTAGTAGATCAAAAGACCTATTCCTTTATTTATTAAATATAGGTGTAAGAGACATCTAGGAAAGGTCTCATTGACTGTGGACTGTGGTGGCTTTAGGAATAGCTGTTCTCTCAGCATTTCTGAGCAACCTCTACAACATTTTCTAAATTTGCGGAGTACTTAAGCTGATTATTTGAATGGCCTCACCTCTTACTGTGCCTCTCTGGTCACTTAAACTCAGCTGCTGGTTGGAACCTAAAATAAAACTTTAAGATACAATTGTAGCTTAGCTTACAGAACTTTGCTTTCTGGGACTTTCTCAGCGCTGTTCAAAACTCTTCAATAAGGGTATGGGAAAGTCTAACCAAATGTAAAGAGAGCCAGAAAGAGCTGTTGATTGTGAAAGAAAACTAATTTATTCTATGTATAAAGCATTACCTTGACTTCCAAATTATTATTTTTTTTACCCCACTCTATTACATCCCAACTGATGAACATAACCAGAAGGTAAAGACAGGCAAGGCCTGATGAATCCCTGGTCAGTGCAATGGAGATACAAATAACTTATTTGTCAAGTGCACCTCAGGATAAATAAGCTTTCTAGACCTGATTTGTTTGTTTGATTTCAGAAAAGCATAGATTATTAAAGACAGCAGCTCTCAAACAATAATATGCTATCCTTCAACAAAGAATCTTAAATTTCCAAAGTGGCAGAGGACTTTTGAGTTCAGGAATTTTGTGCTGGATCTTTCTGCTATTATTAAAACCATGTAGTCTAAAAGTCAATAAAAAGCATGTAAACAATGATAGTTCTCTGCCACTTTTCAAAACAAGGTTTTATAGGTGTGCATTCCCTACATTATTAACATGACTGCTGATGTCTGATATGTTTTTAGAGTAGAGGACTTTTCATATGTCTATTAGGGAAATAAATAAATAAACAAATATAGCCTTTATTTTTGTGTTTCTAAGAGACCAGGTGGTCTTTTTTAATTTTGTTTTTTACAAACCTTAGTTGATGTATTTGTTAAAATATGTGAAAATGGATGTCTAATCTTCACAGCATACCTTTAAGGTAAAACTCAACTTACTAAGAAAGTGACTGAGAGACTCAGAAGTTGCTACTGGCTGTGAATTAAGCTAACATGAATCAGTAAAAATCTCCAATGCAGGAACACATTGTCTTTAAGCCTATGCTGCGTCAAATAAATACACATTGTAATGTTCTTATACTTTTAGATATCTATTTTATTATAATTCATCAATATTATTTTAATGTTAGATTTATTTGTCTGAAAATTAGTACATTGTTTGATGGCATCTGAGCCACAGAAGAGGATGTTTCATTCACGTGACTGTACGTATATATATATTTTTTTATATATGCACATATGTATATGCACATACGCAAGCATTTTCACTCTAGGAATTTTAAACATTTAATCTTTAAGGAACCTCTTTTTAATATAATATAATAACTGGCAGCAAGTGAGTACTGCTGTGAGAATTTGCATCATTTCTGCATATTTGTCATAAAGAACAATAAAAATATATTTATTTATAGCATACCAACCTCTTTCCCTAAACATCTGACCTTATGAACATATCAGATGATGAATTTCATTACTCAATGTAAAATTACACCAATTTTTGAGCTGAAGCCCGACAAGCTAGAGTTTTAAGTGGTAATCAGCAATAATGTATTGCTTGTACCTTAATGTCACTATTGGTGATTTAGTGATTAATTATCTGACTGCCGTGTAGAGCTTAAAATAATCTAAATGCATAAGGTAAATTAGTTGATCAGGAGAAAAGTCTGTCATGCAAATTCAGTTCTTACAGAACCTTCCTGTCACACTCATCAATGACAGCCTAAGTGGGTCACCAGAGTGGATGGCCCCTGTTAATTTATTTTCTCAGACATGCAATACATATTCATGATATCCTGCTGTTTGTCTGTCACCTCAAAGAAACTCTCTATCTCCTCCAAATTATAATTAATGAAAATATGCACAGTTAGGCTTAGGGGCTTGGAAGAAAAGATACTAGTATTATGTTGCAGGGGGTTGCAAGGTATTGATATCAGCAGTTTCTTGTTAATGTGGTAGAGGAAAAATATTACTTTGCTTGGTGTGCTCTCTTCCTTCTTCTAAATGGCAAATCTAAAAGATCGTCAAAAAAAAAAAAAAAAAAAAAAAAAAAAGTGTGTTTACACACACACATATATATAAAAACACATGTACATAGTATATGGAAACATTTCTCACAGATGGGCATTTAGGACAATACTGGTCTAATCTAAGGATTATTACTTATTTATTTCCAGGCTATTACAATAGAAGACCTATATGGAAGCTATCCACACAAGCTACATTTTTCAAAACTGTACTTGCCTATTTACCTGGGTTGGACACTTTTGATGATTATGCCTTTTTAGCCAGAATTATTTCTTGTCATCACTGCAGGAAATTTATTATATCAGAAAAGATACATTGTGTATATTTGTTTATAATATCTTACAGAACTGAACAAATGTACCTCATACCCAAATTTGTGAAAATACAAGTAAAACCATGCAAACCAGTGCACATTACTAAACAGGTAATGGTAAGAGCAATGAGATAAATTGTATAGTCACATGATAAATTGCTAAACCATGCTATAAATAAAATTCATCATATGCTTCTTCTATTTATCAGTTACCTTTGATAGTCTCATCTTTTTCCTGCCATTAATCCATCTCCTCTAAGACTGATTTGAATATTCCAGACCTCTGAACAGCTTCAGACAACTGCCTATTCAGTTGAGTAAAAAAGAGAAAATCTTACTGACAGAAAAACAATTGTTCCAAGTTGTGGAGTTTTATAGCCCTTAAAAAAAAAAAAAAAAAAAAAAAAAAAAAAAAAAAAGTCTAACTCTGAGTCCTGGGAAATTTGTTGTGTTATATTTTGCAATGTGTCATGCTGTGCTCTCATCTGAGTCACAGGTCTACTTTCAAAAAGTTATTGGCAATTTGGGACTAATAATATCTTTGTATCAACACTATCTTTACTCTCTGTCTCTCTGTTAATGAATGACAATGGAATTAGCTGGAACAACTGTATGAAAATACAGGTAATTTTAAATGTTAAATTTAGGTATGTGGTTGCAGCCCTTTTGAATTCTGGTCATAAGAAGGGGTTTTAGACAGGAGAATAATGTATACAACCATTTTTAAACAGCCGGAAAATTTGAAAAAATATTTATTCTCTCCCATTAATAATATGTGACAAATTCATGACAGTGAAGTAGAAGGATTTTATTGCTGACCTGCATGACTTACTTGTGGCTTTGTCAGTCATAAATAATATATTCAGCCCCAACTCCTGCCACTGAAACATTTATACCACAACACATCATTGTGTATGTTATATAAATATTTATTATGATGAATTATTAAAATGAGCAATGAATATTTATTCTTCTTGCAGTGTGAGTATATGCATGTATGTATGTTCTGTGTTATATATATACACATGCAAATGTATTTAGGTAGCTCTATACACATAGACATACATGTCTATGTGTCTTCACATGTATGTATATTCTCATGTATGTCATCCATTCATACGTATGTGCACAACTGGATGTATTAACACACTTGTAACTTCGGAAGGCTGTGAGCCTGCTTTTCATAGCTGTGAATTATTTATAAATAGAAGTACCCACATGAAAGGTGGAATTATGTACATTTGATTTTTTATTATTATTATTATTTTTTTATTATCTGTGATTAATTCTGACAGGATCATGGCTTAGCTGCAACTATCATAACAGAACAGGGCAAAGGCCTCAACCAAACAGTATCCAAGTCTCCAAGAATACGACGTCTTTCATTAGCCAAGATTTACAGCACAGGAGAATTCTTTCAGCCACTGTTTTCACACAATGTTTTTCTGCCTATAGCATAAATAAATAAATAAAATAAATTACTATATAGCTTTTGTGATACCCAAAATGCATTTAAAGGAACAATGTTAGATTGTGATTCAGATGGCTCCCTACAACAGATGCCTGTTGAATCTTGGAGCCTGTCTGGATACATCTATCTAATCATATCTGATTTCATAGACTGCATTTTTAAAAAATTTTCCAGGAAATCATATGACAGCACAGCCAGACAGAACAGAGAAAAACCTATGACCATTGCTAGGGAAGCACAGACGAGGGAAAGAGCTTGGGAACCAGACATGAGATGCATTTTCCAGTCTCTGAGAAACTTTTCATACCAATGTTGCACACCATGACATAAAACATTCCAAAGCAGGATGCACACTTGAAATATTAGTAGGAATGTATCGAGCTGCATAGACTGCCACTTATTTCCCCCACTTGCTATGTACAAAGAAAAGGATTAACACTACTGGCAATATTTGTGTCAGGCCATACTGATTAATTTAATATTCTGATTGGATGAGCAGCAGAGCTTTAACGGCTGTTAACTTTCTGGCAAGCAGTGCTGAGAAGGTGATAATGAGATTAACATTTGGAGGACCTGATTTGCTTTTGCACTGTATTTAATTACTACTTTGACACCAACTGGTATGCACTATGGATTGTACAGATATGCTGATAGATATCCGTATTTGTTAAACTATAATACTGGCTTTAAATAAATGTGTTAAAAGCTGTGATTTCAAAAATGCTTTGCACAAGACGTGAAAACTATGTAATCTTACACTTGATTTATAGCACCTTAAAAAGGGTATTTGGAGTAAGAAGGGTGTCTACAAGGAATGAAAAAAAAATAATAAAAAAAAATTGATCAGCGAAGAAAGTTATACATTAAGTTATACATTAAAGTTTAGGAAATATAGGAATAAAGCAAGAATTGCCAAAAGTCAATCTGACTAAGACATTGCAAAAGAATTTTTTTAAAGTTGAAAAGCTCCTGAGTTCTATCAATAAAGGTGAAACAGAGCAGAAAGGAGACTTTAATGCAAGCAGGTTTGGGTAAAGATTTGGATACATCTCGAAAGAAAGGAGGAAGGGACGGAGGCAGGAAAGGAAGAAAGGAAGGAAGGGAGAAAGGAAGGAAGGAAGGAAGGAAGGAAGGAAGGAAGGAAGGAAGGAAGGAAGGAAGGAAGGAAGGAAGGAAGGAAGGAAGGAAGGAGGGAAAGAAGGAGGGATGAAAAAAGCATCATTTGACTCAGTCTTCAAGAATATTCTGTAGGAGCTTAATAATGTCATACAAAGATGAGACTATATTTTGCAAGAAAAAGTAATTAAGGATATGGGGTAAATAGAACATGGAAAAAAAATGCAGCTTTTACCCAAATCCATTGACAGTTGACTAACCTGATTTTCTGAGCAAGTGGAAGGTGACATTGACTAGCCACAGATGAAAGGAGAATGAACAATGATGTAAGGCTTTCAAACTGGAAGGAATTTGTTATGGAGATAGTGATTGCTCTTGGGACTATTTTTATTGTCCTTTTTAAAAATATATATTATTGCTGAAGGCAGGAAGATATTTGCTGAATTAAAGTGTGAATTTAGACATAATTACTCATGTTGTTACTCAGTTTACCACAAATTTCTTCAGAAATTTACCACAAATTTCATGAGAAAATTCTGACCTGCATATTGGCTGTATTAATACACAGGTCAGAATCGGAGGAAGTAAAATATTTTAAATGTAAATCTTCCAAATGCATAGTCTGTACTCATTTGTATAGAATCATATACACTATTCTCAGTTTTAATTACCTTAGCCTCCACAAGAGAGACCTCCTTTAGATGTCTATTGTTTCAGATCCAAATTCAAGCTGAAACAATCATTGTGGAAATACCATAGCACACTGGGACTGCTAATACATGCTGAGTATGTCCTTCAGGACCATTCTCATCTCAATAGCAGATGTGTTGGAAAGTAGGAAATAGAGAGAAAGAATCCAATTGACATCTTACACAAAAGCCCATTTTATTGTTCTACAACTGCAAATGCAATTTTCACACACTGTGTAAGTTCATTTGCACTGTTAGTGCCAGGGAAAACGCCTTAGGCTAAATGAGAACCAGGGCTTTTACTTCAGGTGCTGCTGTGTCTTCCTAATAACTAATTGATATCCCTTGCAGCTCTCTTCTGCTGATAAAGTAAGTGTGGTCTCAATATCAAAGGTCAGGCTCACCAAGAGAGAGTCTAGGATGATTTTCTTATTCTTTCATTGATTAATTGTGCGATATTAGACATATTATTTATTTTTACCTCACATTATATTTTCCTCCTTCACAACACTGAAAAATTTACTCACTGATTTGAGACCAATTATATGAAATCACAGCACTCCTTGTTGGCGTAATACATACTAGCTAGCAGTGATTTGTAGATCCCCACTATATTCCCATCAGTTTTGCAGAACCTGATACTTTCAAAAGAGATCATCCAGTCTCAGCCTTTGCCACTGTTTCAGCTTTGATGTCAACTTCACAGAAGCCATTTGTCATAATTTCAAAGCTAAAACAGGCAAATGGGACAGACACAGCCCTAAGCAAACTGAAGGAGGGTCTATTGAGCTACTGTGACTAGATATGTAATAAAGGAGATTGTGATAAAAGTTTCTACAGCATTGTTTAGGAAATCTGTCATCACCCTGTTGTGCTGGGAACACAATGTACCTGCTGCGCAAGTCCAGGAAAAAGGCAGTAAATCTGATATTTTGGGGGATTCTTTAGATTTGTTGTACTTACATCATGGCTTTCATCTACAAATACAACCATGAATTTTTAATGTCCATAAGCACAATGAACATTTTCAATATGAAACTGATTAAGCCTTAACTTCCTACACTTCCTTCAAATTCCTTTCTGAATGACCAGGGTTCAATTTGCTTCCAACTGAAAACCTCTCAAGACCAACATAAATCAGTGGGACTAGAATGAAATTCATAATCACTGACATTTAAGAAATTGAGTAAACTTTGCTGCTAGGTCTTGAACTTTTGGTTCAAATCCATGGTGCATTCCCAGGAAATCTTAAAAAAAAAAAAAAAAAAAAAAAAAAAAAAAAAAAAAAAAAAAAAGGACAGGAAAATATCTACAGTGCAGCTTGACAGTGTCCAGACAGAACTGTGGTTCTTTGGCAACATAAAAGGAAAATTGTCTCAAATTTTTAGAATAATGTTGCTTGCTTGCTGACTGATCAGTAGTAACAGTATTCTTCAGGATTGTTTTACAGAAAAACCTGTCAGAAAAACATTGCAGACAGCTTTTCTGAGTTACTGAGAGAATCAAATAACCTTGCACTTCTTTTTTTTATGAAGGAATTGTAAACATAATGAATCTGTTTAGACCTAGCAGACAAACCAATAAATACTATAAAGAATAGGATTACAATGCTGCTACTAATTGTAAGAAAATATTATTACTAAATTCTGCACAAAGGATGTACAAATTTACATATGAGTTGTAGTATTGTTTTTTGCTTAAGTGTCCTCACTGCAGGTTTATATTCCTAGCAGTACTTTCCTGTCACACCCTGGACATTACACATCTGTCTGCCCACTATATGCGTTTTTAGTTTTGTTCTTATTTTTGGTTTTGTTTACTTCGCTAATATTTGAAATGCAATCCAAGGCATCTTGCTTATTATACTGGAGAGACTTCAAATTTGTTTTTGTACAATCGCAGCTAATTGTCTGAGACAATTTGCATCCATCAGCACAGTGTTTTATGGCTTTCAGACTCAGTGTAAAATGAATAAATAAGAGAGCTGAAATCATTATTCTCCTTTATTACTGGAGATATGCTGGCTAATCTGAGAATAATTTGAATTCTAGAGGCCCATCAAACACTGGACATCTGTCAAGCTCTAGCTTCAGCCACTAGTTCACAATCTGTGCCACTTAGTAACCTCCTCTTTTTCTTTCCTGAACATATCCCAGGCAAAAAAAAATAAAAAAAAATTGAATTTGGTTATTTAGGACATGTATTCTTTTCTTTGCTGGTCCGAAGAGCTCTTTGGAAAGATTTATGATTTTATTTTTTGATTAAGCCTAAAGTTGACTTTATTTTCCTGTTGTTGGAGAGTGATGTAGTGGTCAATTTTTATGAGTAATCTAAGATTTCATTCTATGTTAGCATCACTTTCAGATAAAAATCTGAGAAAAAAAGAAAAAAAAAAAAAAAGGCCATCTGTCAAATGCTGCAACCTGTTTATCTCATCCTCTCACAGGTTTTATCTGCTCTATCTGAGCCCCAGAACCGCACAAGTAAAACATGAAAAAAGCAAATGAGAAATTTGGAAAAAAAATGGGATGCTGGTATAGAATGGGGTTTATAAAATATCTGTGGGGGACAGAGGGACTTGGAAACAGCAAACAAAACATTTAAGGCATAGGGGGAAAATAAGGCAAGAAAGGAAATAAACCAAAGAGAAACAATGTGTATAAGTATGAATTTGGAAGTACTTGGTAAAAACTGGGAAGGGAATAAAAGAGGACACTTGGAAAAAAAAAAATAATAAATATATATATATATATATATATAGCTAGGAAAGGAAGAGTATGCCTGTAGAGAAAATGACATAGCTAAGAATGAAGCATCATAAGAAGAGAATGAAAGAGGACAAGCTGCAAATCCCTTTCTAGGACACAGAAGAGTTCAGGTAGGGAGAAAAACATTACCTGCTACATGAAAAAGAATTCATATCTGTCATTTAGAAGAAGATAAGCTTGGCATTATACTCCAGGAAATCTCTAAAGAAACATAACTGCAGATGTTACAATTGCTTTTGTAATATTTAGTATCAGAAATTCCACAGTGGACTTATGCATTGCAGAACCTCACTATTTCTTCTTTCTTTTCTCCAAGGGAATAGAATTCTTCATACTGGGAGACATCCTGACAGGAATTGCCACTTGTGTACCCAACACTTTGACATGGTGTTGGGCTATGGCTGCAGGTTTCAGAAATATAGTAGGTATTCAAGAATCACCTGGTGTCAGAAAAAGCTTCTTTCCAGGGCCACAAAACCACAGCTTTCCCCATCTAATACAAGATAATTTAAATAAATTCTGTTACTTCATGAAAAAAACTCTGGATATTCTTGTCATACAGATCAATTACATGCTGAATAACTGATGAGTGTCTGGATCCCAACATCATTTAGCAAGGAAACCATTTTGTCTCATTATCGTTCCAGGAGGTACACTAAAAAGCAGGTCCCAATGTATCTTTTCAATATCACTAACTCTCCTGTTTAATTTTATCATGCATCCTTCTATTAATTCCCATCTGAAATAAACCATCTTATTCCTTTTATTCATTCTATGAATTTCAGCTTTAATTATTCTTACTGCCCTTTCCTAAATTACCTTTTATTCTTCTGTCCTGGTTTCGACCGGGACTGAACACACTATTTTGAATGCTGAGCTACCACTGAGATATCTGTTGTGTTATTTACAGCTATAAAGTAATCCTTCTTAAGTAATCAAATTCATCACTTGGAGAATCCATGATACAAATGTCTATGAGGTATTTTTTCTCTCATGGTTTATGAAGGTGCCTTTTGCAGGTTTATTCATAATGGTAAGCTTTTACATAAAAGTCCATAGGGCCAAACAAATGTTCCTGCCAATCATCACTTCTGAAACAGAGGTTAATTTTTCCACATTGAATGCCATATGCATCTTTTATCCCTCCATCTAAAAAAAAAAAAATTACCTATGCCCACTAGTCATAAATTTTACAAAATTCTGCAAATTTTTGAAACACTGAATTTTATCGAGGAATATACAATCTTATGCTGTAAAATGTAAAATGAAAAACTAAAAGAAGTCAATCTAGAACACTCTAACTCTGTTTAATCTTGTAACTTGAGCTTGCTTTGTCTTCAGTGTCTTTTGGATATATTCTTCTGCTCTGAAACAGAAAGGTGCTTTACAATGAATGATGTTGATATGGAAAGGATTGAATATTACACTACCTTGTTTTTAAGGGACCGCAAGTGTAGTTTGAATTAGGATGTACATTTCTGAGGACTCATGCACAGCTTAATATCTCACAACTTGATTTGAGGTTCAAGTTTAGTTATTAGTGTCACTAATATCAATAAAAATACATTACAGACACTAATCTATACAAGTATCTCATGCTTCTTTGAGAAGAGTACTCATGCTCCTTTGTAAACAGCACCAAGGATGTTTCCTGGTGTTGTCAGCCCATGGTCTGTAAAGTGGTGGTGTTAAGACAGTAGTGCAGTCAGTGTCTATGGTTCTGACATCATCGAATGCTTTCCTGGGCAACTCGGTTGCGGTTTGGGATCATTTCCCAATGGCAGTCCACATGATGCTTCTTCAGCAGGGTAAGAGAAGGTAGTATTCTGTGCATGGCTGCACAGAATGTCATCCAGTTGGCAGCACTAGCAAACTGATACTAACTCACAGGCATGTGACACTTACCGGTACAGATGCAACTTATGTACTAAGTGATATACTACACAAAGCAATACATGGTTATTTCTGAAAAAAAATGTCATAAAAAGAGAAAGAAGCAGTAATATTGCCTTATAATTACTATGGACCTGAGAGATGAGTGACTGATATGTTTTGAAAATCATTAGATTCATTAAAATAAATCACTTAATTTTTACAGAGCTAAGCTTACACAACATAACAACATACAGCCCTTCTCCAAGCTCAGTAGTATATGCCACAAGATATGAATAGAAAGGAATAAATAAATAAATAAATAAAAATACACACATAAAAATGGATTTGGGATAATTTTAAAAATAAACAGCTTTGTTGTGGTAAATATTGAGCTGTTTTAATGAAATGGTCCTAAATTTCTATGAAACTTCAAATGAATGGGGAACTTAATCCTGCTTCCTGGATTCCATAGATGTACTGCGGGCATTTGCAGATACAATCTTTTCTCTGTAAGGTGATATATGTATCTCAGACCACCCACTGCTAAAACATAATCCATATAATTTTTTACATACTACAGTGAATCTGTGATAAGGTTTAATTTACAAGTATGTAAAATGTTTTGAGATTTTGAAAAAATCAAGTGTCGCATTGCTTTTCAAAGCACATTACATTCCTTTACATTACATAACTTTAATTCCTTCAGCAGTCAAACTAAAATGTGTTTTTTGGGGGGGAACTATTGTCTTTTATTTTCAAAAATAGATTGTTCTATCTTTTGTTGGAAAATAAAAAGAAGAAATCCAAAGGAAGAGCTTAGTAAATCCATTATAGAGATGATTTTTTACTGAACTTATGCATTTACACCATTTTAGCTGTGGTCAGAATATGACAGATTAAAATTCATTTTAGCATGGATTGATGATACCTTAGCAACATGCAAAGCATGGAAGGGAGATTAATAGTAATCTCTGTTTGAGAAATGATGTGTCAGGTACAATATGAAGCCAATGATCCTCTGAGGTTGTACATCAATTAAACATACAATAATTGTGCAAAGATAAGGATGTGTGAATGATTTTTAAAATAATCAGGAAGTCTTCATAACATATGTGATCTCCTGTCCTGTCCTGTCCTGTCCTGTCCTTGCCTCGCCTCGTCTCGCCTCACCTCGCCTCATGGATACAACTAAGACTGAGATTTCAGGTAGAATTTGCGAATATAAAGGTTTAAAATTTATATTAATTACTGAAGAGTTAGAAGTTAGGAATAAGAAATACTGCTCACAGAAGACAGTATCATGTTTCATTCACTGTAGGCTATGAATAGACACTGGATTGGAATGGGGTTTGCGGAGGGACTTGGAATAAACCTTCAAAATTCCATTTTAGTAACAATCACTGAAGGGCTCGCAGACTTAGGAAAAGGTCCAATGAGTCATGTTCCCTTTTGAGGTACAATTGGTCCTTCAATAATTAAAGTTAAGTTTAATTAGGGTCAGAATTCAGGAGTGTTGTTAGGGTTAGAATCTGAGAATGTACACATTCAGAGCTGTGATTACTTCTGGATTCAAAATGCCTGCAGGGGTAGGAAGAGGGCATAGTGTTAATGGGATCGAAATAATAGGATCTCATTTAGCTCAGGGATTTATTTCCTGGCTCTAATTACCATTATAGTAAGGATAGAGTTAGGAATAAAAAGAGTTTGAAAATCTTTATTCTCCATTTTACTACTGAGATGGACTGCAGAGACATATGGGAAGCTGGTCTCTTCATAGACATGGGCATTTACATGAGCTATGAGAGTGGTTAAGGGTCTTATGATTAGAGCTTGGATATCTAGTTTATCTGGGAACTCTTATTTTGGTGTATGCTGTAGAGTTTACTAGATTGGGAAGACAGATTTTATCAGACATATATTCTCCATAGGGGGTCTTCCCATTCACAGGATGTGTCTATGCATAAGCTTGTAGGGTTCAGGTTTGGACATTAAATGTTTCATTAGTCCATTTAACCAACATACCAGACAAAATTTGCAGAGTGAAAAAGGAGGCCACCATGGCCTCATCTTTTTCTAAGACTGAGGACAAATACCTTTACGCTTACAGTTAAAGTAGTGCTGGCCTGGGTGCTCACAGTAGCAGAGAAAGCATATTGAGAAGGATAATGGTAGCAGTCCTTTCACAGCCTAGTACTGTTATTAGTAGGGCTCAGCCTGGAGGTGAAAGTGGTGATGATGGTGGTCTCTTTTTTAGGTTGCACAGGAGTACTGGCAAGGGCATTATCTAGAATTGATGGTAATAGGTATAAAAGCAGTCCCACATCACAGGATATGAGACAAGTGTTCCTTCCTCTCATCATCCTATGCCCACCATGGAGGCGTGCTGTTCAGAGCAAAGTTAGAGTCAAGGTCCTTGAAGGTGTTGGTGTGTTTTGCAGAGGCCAGTAAGACATACAGAGGGTTGATCTTGAAGACTGCCACACCTTTCTTTTCATATGATGAACTTGGTAGTGCCATATGATGAACTAGCCAGTGCCATGGAATTAGGCTTCATTACAAATACAGGTGCAGGGAAATGGCCTGGATATGGGATGTTGGTACTTGTATATGTTGGATTGGGTGTTAACTTGAAGAGAAGGAATCTGATTTGTTGCAGCCACACTTTATCTTGAGTATGATGTGGAGGTTCCTTCTGGGGACAATAAGACTGATCACCAGCAAAATGAAAGATAATACCCTTAAACAACTACTTATAATAATCAAAAATAGATCTTAATAGGTGAAGAAATGGCAGAATTGCTAACTCCCACAATGCAGAAAAGTTCTCTAAGGAGTATACAGAGTGAGAATATCAAACTAAATACCTTTTATGTCAATAGTAATAAAGTAGGGATACAGCATTGGATACAGAATGGAGTAGGAACTAGCAGGGTGAAATGGTAAACAAGGAGCCATCACTGAACTTTCACATTAATAATTGGTTTCTAGAGAGATTTGTTGATAGTGCTATGCTATATGTAATGGCTTGGAGAAAAACATAAAAAATATCTAGTATTACAGGTGACACAATGATTGAGACACCGGTTCTGAATAATCTGAATCCCTTGTAGACCTGGCAACAAACAAAGTGCATGGTAATAAATACAAACATAAATTTGTGCAGATAGTGATAGAAAAGGCAGAGTATGGTTGGAAAGAGTAAGGATCTCTCACTTCAGGGCCAGAGATTTGAAAAGGGCTTTAAATTTAAGCAAATATGAGATCCTGATGCAGTGGAGCTAATGCCAAAGGGGAATATAAGGATGAAAATGTCCTGTTTCCACACTTGTCACTTTCAAAACTGTATTGCAAAATTATTGGATCCTACATTACCACAACTATGTTTTATTTTATAAACATAACCAGTTTATACATATATATATATTTTCTGAGCATAAAAAAAATAAAAAAAAAATAAAAATAATACCAATAACTAATAGAACTTGATAGCTTCCTTTTTGATGAGATAATTTCATTACTGATAACTTTCTTTTCTAATTGTGTATTTGGGGGGGGGGTATTTTTTTTTCTTTGTTTGTTTTCCTGATGGCCTAACGTCCGACTTTATTTTTACGAATTTTGGCAACAGAAGACTATTGCCTTAGATTAATGAACAATCAAGTGTATTTTCATTCTGACTGAACTAGAAATCCAATCATGTTTGAATTTCCATGGCTGAGATTGTAAAACACTAGGGAACTTCCCCTTCTGTAATGAGATTGTATTTAGCAGTTTACAGAATTGAGCATATACCTGTACATCTTTTTCTAATATTTCCAAGTGCGGACAAGTTCATCCTTTGCAGAGGGATTATATGGCTCACTGTTGTTCTCTTCATCTCCACTCTCATTGACTGTTTGGATAATTTCTGATTAGAAACCTAAGGGGGGGGGGAGATGGGAAGGAGTGGTGAACATGACATGGGACAACTTGCTGTTTATAGTCTACAATAAATTCTGACTACAGCTATTGAGAGGATAAAATGCTATCTTTCCTCATTTCAAGGAAATAATCATTGCTCACAAGTGCTGAAAATGAGATACTTTCTTTCAAGAGTACATATAATGATAACATTACTTTTTTCTATCACACTAAAGTCATATTCCTGTATGAAAGCTTCATTTTTCTTACAATCAACTGTCCACAAGTATTCAAGATATACGAAGAAGGCATCTGGAATAACAGTTTTACTGGAACAAATCTTTCTTCAAAGGGATCCCCATCAAGTGAGTTGCCATCTCAGACTCTTAGAGCTCTACATAACATAGTAACATTAAGGTTCAGAGAATGAACACTGAATTTTCTACAGCATTACTTAAAAAGAACATAGTGGATAAAATAATTTAAACAGGATTTTATAGATGCTATTCATAGCTTTTAAGTGCAATTTTCCTTGCATTTGATATGTTGAATTTGTATGATAGTTATTTACTTTAGACAATCTTGCTGACTTTCATTAATAACAGTGGTCAATACATGACTGAACAGGCCCAAGGATCAGGGCAAAAGTTTTCACATCTGTGACTCTCTTACCCAAAGAACCTGAGGAAGTGACACCTACAGAATTTTGACACTGCAGCATCCATGCAAGGACAGAGGTTAAACTCTCCAGCACAGCACAAATACAGTGAAAGAGTATCAGAAAGAATAAGGTTGCCAGGATCCCCAAAACTAGCAGCACTCAAATTAAAAAGAAGACAGCTCCTACTTGTAATTGAAAGACAGAATATAAAGACAGGTCAATCATGGTAGGCAAAGGAAACCTCTTATCTCTATATTCTTCCATCTCTAACACTGTAAAGTTACAGTTAGCCCAGAGAGCTAACCGCTTCATTCCCAGTTTATGGCGTGAAGCCAGAAACAAAATACACTATTTTAAATAGCTCGTGTTTCACTTTTCAAAAGGTAATAATTAAAGCATTAATAGTAATAAGCAAAGTTAAAAGACCTTTTATGTGAGATTTTTGCCCAGTTTCATATACTGTGAAAATATAAATAGCTAATACACTTACGAACAAAATAAAAATAAAAATAAAAATAAAAATAACCAAACAGAATAGCATTCCACTTTTGAAGATGTGGGCTTTTGAGCCCCTGGGTTCTTCTAACCCTGGGTTCTAGATTTAATTAAAATCTGAAGAATTATGGTGCAACTGACATATATCTGATTTTACCCATTAGATTTTGATAGAATAGCAAAATTTGAATAGAAAGCACAGATATAGTATTCCAATTATACAGGAGTGATTGTTCCTCTTCTTTCCCTTGTCTCTGTACAGTATCATACCCAGAAATATCTGTTATTTTGCTTCTGCCAGCAACTCTACAGAAGATACTGACAGTTTGATCCTTTGACATTTAAATGAATAGGGCAAAAGCAGATTTCAGTGGTTTTTGCTCTGGCTTTAGACTTGACAATAAGAGATCAAAGAAGTTATAGAAGTGTGAAATGAAGGAGGTGGAGGGGAAAAAGGAAAGTCATAAGTATTGAATATTCAGTCATCAGACATGATTAATACAAGTGATTTAAGGGCAAAATCTACACAATAATAAAGCTTTGACTGTCTTCCTGATATGGCTGTTATTAAACATGAATCAATAGTTGAAAACACGCTTAGATCAGTCAAAACTTTGTAAGTAATAATAGAGTGTAAGGTTGATTATGGCAACACATTTAGCTTGAATAAGACTTCAAGTACATTCCTTTTTTGCTAGTCATAAAAAAAAAAAAAAAAAAAAAAAAAAAAAAATATAAAAAGCACAAGTCTTGAAGGACTAATAGCTAAATGTTAATATCACACGTAATTTATATGTAGCAAGGTCAACATTATTTTAAAGTTCTTTATTAGTGATACAATTTATCCAAAGCAGTACAAAAACATTTATGTTGAGAAGTGAAAGGATAGCAAGTAACTAATGATACTTTAATAAAAACAGATGGAAGGCTGAGCAGGGAATGGGTCTGGAATTAACCAAAGGAAACCAGAAGGCCATGACAGACCTCATAAAGCTTTGTGCAGATTAGAGGTATTTAATAATAATAATAAAAATAAAATAAACTAAAAAAATTTTATTTTGAAGGTCACTTTTCCCACCTTGTTCTCTCACAAGGCTGTTTCACTAAGGATAAAATTTTCTTACAGCTAAATTATTTTGTGACTGATTTTCATCTAATTTACCTTTTCATTTCATATGGAAATAACAGCTGCATTACACCAATGTGTAAATACCCTTTATAAGCCAAATTATTCTATTTTTATTAATTTTACCAGACTTAAATCTTTCCCATCTCCACAACTCAGATAAGTGAAACTGATACTAAACTACAATTTGCATTGCCCAAGTGACTCTATAGAGCATGGAAAATATACATGTATATTATATTTTATTTTATTTCATCTTTATATATATATATATATCAATAACTGTCATATATAGCTTCACAAGCTACATTTCCAAAATGGCCACTGTTCATTGAACATATTTTTCAGAATAACAATTCTGCTATTCTCTGTTGTCAACAAAAAGACAATGACTATGATTTTTCAAGATAGACATATTAATTGACTAATTTGGTCTTTACTTTTGCTACTGACAGTTTCATGCATCACCACTTGTAGCAGACCCTGACACAGCAGCTGAAGCATCATTCTCTGGCAGTACTTTCTGCTAACGGATACTCCATGATCAGTTCTATAATATTTCTACCCTTAGATGATCTACTTTTTCTAATCTAATGGGTAGGAGTGTTGTGTTCCTCTGACCCTCATGCATACCTGAGACAGCCTGTTAAGTAGAAGCTTTCAGTATGGTAATAAAAAAGGAAAGTACGTTTGAACTTTCACTCCCTTAACTACACTGGCTGATAACATGAAAAATAGGCAGGCTGTTTAGGAATGTTATAAGAGTTTCTGGGATACTGCTCAGCATAAACGTTGTTGTATTAGTGTGCTGTATGAAGAAAAAATAGTAATATGATATATTATTCACCTCTGCACCACATTCAAGGTATTTTTTTCTTTTAGAGACAGCATTGGCTCTAGGGTCTGTGTGATTAACATCTCCTTCTAAATACTTGTGTAAAACAGAACATAGGCTGTTTACTACAATATTTGCCAAAAATATGCCAGTCTTTAATGTAGATTGTGGAAAAGATTAATAGTTCAAAATAAATCTATGACTACGTAATTCATGTCTGGACTGGGGAGGGATAAATTGTAAATCTGAAGACGAATAAAAAATATATATATATTTTGCATAGTAATGCCTTATCTGTCTCCCCCTTTCATATGTCCACTGAAACCGTTCTTGAATAAGTTCATTAAAGCTGAGCAATATCAGCCTCCTTTGAGTAACGAAACAGAGACAGACACAAGCTTTAAGTGAACTGCATCTCCTCTATCAACTTTGAGAGTGACAAGGGCTTTTTGTCATGGACTGATAGCATAGGAGGACCTGCAGCAGAGCCAAGGCTGACTGTCTTCCTGCTTTTATTGCATGGTGGAGATTTAAAAGCTACCTCTACTGTGATGAGAAAGAGCAGGTTACTAATGCAGTGTCATGGGATCACATAGCTAGGCATAATGAGGAGGTATAAATTTGTTAATAAGCCTTGGAATTTTTTTTTTTTTTTGAAAGGAAGGTTGGTGCCTTCAGAACAATGAAACCTGAGCTGAGCTTTTTGTTCTTCATTGTTGGGATGTTCTGACCAACTACTGTGTCCAGAACCCTGTCACATGCAAAGTCCTCTATGCCGAAAGATCGTTTACATGCAGACAAGTAAACTACCTGTAATCAATTTTTGGAAACATTCCAAGTGAGCATGTGCAATATTTCTCCAAGATGGATCTCTTCCCTTGCAAAAAGGCAAGAAGTCAATGCTGTGTTAGTTCAAAATGTGGAGCTGTGTCACCCATTATTGATGGGTAAAAAAAGGATACAGAATTCACTGGGCAACCTGCTTCTGCTTTAATTCCTAATTAATCAGGTGATAAATGCACCTAGAATGATGGTTCAAGTCAGACCATGGATAACAGTGATTCCAAGTCTTAAAATGATCAAATGAACTGTGCCCTGGTAAGACAAAATGAGATAGCCTCTGCCAACAGTTATACTCTTGCAGTCACTTGGAAGCTAGGAGGACTGTGTGATGTTACTGCCACCAAATTTAACCCACTGTATATAAATCAAACAGGATTTTTTAGGTAGTGGCTAAAAATCTCAGATGTAGTACATCCACAGAGCTCTGTAAAAGCCAACAGATGAAGGTGGATTTAGACTACATAGAAGTGCAGGCAGCAGTGTTTCAAAAGAAGGAAGGGATGATGGCCAGACTTGGAAAAAGATGTGATAACAACCTCAGTCATGTGTGAAGGTGGTGTTCCAGCTCTGCTCTTGATGGAAGCCAGCTTGAATGTAAGCAGCCAGCCAGCCATTTTAGTTCAGTTCTCACACTGGATAACCATCCCCAGGTTAACCATCCTACCAGTTTAACCATCCTACCAGTTGCTCTTGGTAGGCAGCTCAACACCCAGAGCTACCTGCTAGATTAAATCTCCCTCCCTCCCTCCCTCCCTCCGTCCCTCCCTCCCTCCCTCCCTCCCTCCGTCCCTCCCTCCCTCCCTCCCTCCCTTCCTTCCTTCCTTCCTTCCTTCCTTCCTTCCTTCCTTCCTTCCTTCCTTCCTTCCTTCCTTCCTTCTTTCCTTCCTTCCTTCCTTCCTTCCTTCCTTCCTTCCTTCCTTCCTTCCTTCCTTCCTTCCTTCCTTCCTTCCTTCCTCTTTCTCTCTTTCTCTTTCTCTCTTTCTCTCTTCCCTTCTCTCTCTCTCTCTCTCTTTCTCTCTCTCTCTCTTTCTCTCTGCCTTTCTGCCTTTCTGCCTTTCTTTCTCTCTCTTCCCATCATCCCATCTATCCCATCTATCATCCCATCATTTCAACTCAAAATTATTTTAAGAAGAAAAATTATTTTAAGAAGAAAAAAATTGACTGTCCTGGAAAAGAAAATGGTACATGGGCTGTACATTGAGCAAGAAGCTATTACTCAATTAATCCTTAATTTGCATTTGTGCAAAGTCTTTAACCATAACTTCTCAAATCTGTTTTCCATTACAGGTGTACAGAGACTTGACAGCTCTCCAAGGCAGCTCCTTTATTAGCACTATTTTAAACCTGGATGAAAACATCTAATGTTCAGGCTGTAGCCCATACATTGAAGTATCAACATGGTATTTCACTGATGGCTCCACTTTACATAGTCTTCTCTGTGGTTAATTGGGATCTAAATAATTATCTAGTTGTGTAAAGCAGGGTTCATCGTAATTTAGAGACCTGAAAATTAGGCATTTAAGCTAAAATCATTTTTCATGTTCCCTTGTCATTAAGAAAGAAAGACACATTACCGAAGGATCAGTTCCTCCAATTTTAAGGTAAGTATCTGGTACCTATGATTTGTAGGGTGACTCACCGCAAGAGAGTAAAATCTTTTCATTTTTACTACAAATGGAGTCTTAGACAGCCAGAGTATTTTTGGGGTGCATGTAAGTATAGTTGAGGCAAACTCCATCCTGAAACATGTGAGTCAATATCTTTGTGGTGTCCTTCCCCTCAATTTAGGAATAAATCTCCTAAAGTAAAACTTCATACTGCATGTTGGTCACTGACTTCCAGCATGCTGTGATCACATTCCACAGCTCTCTGTGCTTCCCCTGGAAAGGAGGAACAAGAACAATCCAAAAACCCAGCTCCTCAAGAGCACTAGGAGGCCAATTTTATAAATACCAGAGTAGTTTTCACACCAAGGACTGACAGTAGCAAGACTCACTGCAGAACAGTATAGACCACTGTGCTACAGCCTGAATATGTATTAGTGTTTTAGCACAGGTACTGGCACCTCTATCCACATGAAATTAGTTCTGGATAAAAGCCATGCAAGTCATTAAACAGAAAAGTAGCAGATGAAATGCACGGTTGCATTGGACTGAGTTGGTAAATTCTGCCATCTCACTTCTCTAAAGTGACAATTTTTAACAATTTCATAGGGCAATGGTGGAAAAAAAAAAAAAAAAAAAAGTGGTAATGCAGAGATTGCCTCAGCTGAATCAATCAAATAACATATTATTTATTGCAGCTCTTTATTTGTGAAAATGTATTGCTCAGCCTGTGCTCTCTTCTTCTCTGTTCTTTGTATTACATTCTCAATTTCTTCAATACATTTTAGACATTTAGACATGAGATTTCAATGTTTCATTTACATTCCATGTTTCATCATCCTGGAGCACCTCAAAATTTAAGGACAGAATACAGAAATTTTGAGCCAGATTGCAGCTGTTTTTTCTTATACATGCAGGACTAGACTTTCTGCCCAAGCGTCCCTCCTCCCAGCTGCTATCCATGCAATCTTCTGCCTGCAAAGAATCACGAACACCACCTGGAAAAGTGGCCAGAAGGAGGAAATGTCATTGTATTATGCTTTATTTGACATAAAGTGAGTGCTTCCTGCACAGGGGAGCATATAAACAATTCTCTTTGCTGTATACAGGTATTATTTGCTTTAGAAACAGGTAATCAAAAAAAAGATATCACAAATCACATATATGTATGTATGTACATGTATATATGAGTGTGTATGTGTATGTACATGTGAAAGTACATATGCATGTAATTTCTGATTATTCTTCATTTAAATTTGGAAAACAATACAGTAACTAGAGATTTTTCCATCAAGATCTGCTGTCAATAGTGTGTAGCAGCAATACACAGCAATTTAAGAAAAGAACTTTCATTCACTATTGAAGCAATCAGGGAAATTTTAGAAAGGTGTAATGTAATTACTTCTTAAAAAATGGTTAACAATGCTTTCCTTATTATTATTATTTTTAAATATTATCTTTGATTACAACACCTCTGCAGACTTTTGCAGGTGTGAATGTCTGAATTACCCACTGGCTGGAAAACATAATTTATACCGTTTTAAGGTTTACCTGAACTGAAATGAACAATACATATAAGCTTATACTGACAGACTTGGAGGGGTTTGAGCCTTTCAGCAATGAATATATGAATCAGTTCTGTTGGCTAAGTATTTTCAGTGCTGATTAAAGAGACGCTTCCTAGTAATGAATATGCATGGTGTTATACGTGAATACAATGTGTTTGTCATGTTGTTTCTCTGACAGTGAACTTGAACATCCATTTGGGTATTTCTTGTTGTATATCCCGTTGAACAGCATGAACAGACATTTCTAAATTACAATATTAACTGAAAAAAAAAAAAAATCAACAACCAAACAACAAGAACAAGAAAAAGAATCAACAAGCCCAAACAGATTCCTTGTGGAAAGGAAATTTTCAAATTGTTGAGGGAAATATTTGTTGTATTTGGGGATATGTCTTTGCAGAGCTAGAGGTTTTTACATGCACGATACTTAAGTCTGCCTTCAAGAAGGATAAATTGTCTTTTTTTTTTTTTTAATCTGCACAACTAAGCAGACATGCATGTAGGCTTCTGAAATAAATACACCTCTCAGAGAGTGCTGCAACTGCCTGACTATGAAATCTCTTTGCTAGGAGCACTGCTTTTCTTGGTGAGATTTAGAGGGGAAATGTCCATTTATGCTGCTAGGATTTACGTCTAAAATGCTTGTTGACATATATAAAATACAAACTGACTAAAAACTAAACTCAGAAATGAGGTTCTACACCACAGGATTAAAGTATTGGGAGCAGTCTGAATGGAAAGCATCTGACACATTTTCAGGCCAGCTGTCTGTAAATTGCCCCGTCTGTGATAAGGTACTGTGTGGTCTCTGCTTCACTGCATCATGCTACAAAAGCAAAGCTGAAAGCCAATATTCAAATGAGGCCCGAAGCCGAAATACTATTTTTCTCCATTAGAGGGTGGTCCCTCCTCATCATGGTTGAATTCCACTGACAGCAGGAGAAGACCTGCAATGCAGTCAGCTGCGTCTTAGATGACACATGAATCAGGAAATGTCTGCGTCTTTCCTTCGCATGCTTTTCTCTGTCTTTTGAACATGGCAATTAAAGAAAATAAATGTGCATGCCCACAGGCCACGTAGGTATATACACACATGCAGTACCTGTCTTCTTGCATATATTATGTATGCACATAAACGAAGACACCTGAACATGCATGTATTTGTACCAATAAGGCAGTTTAAAGACAGCTTACAGCTTTCCTGCAGCAGCTGCAATGAAAGGAACTGAATTCACCACTGCACAATTATTCTTCTGTCAATAACACCTAATTAATTTCATCCATGCTAATGAACTGTACATTTTTTTTTTTTTTTTAACATTCAGCATATGCTTATAAGTGCACACAAACAAATAATGTACTGGAAATAAAATTTTCACATTAAGATAAAGTTGTGATTAGGAATTTGAAAGCCAGAGAATGCCAAAATGCTATTTGCCAGAGAAATCTTGCTGCACTCTTGTGTGACCATGAACAATATAAAAAGCCTTTCACAACATGATTGCATTCATTATTGTAATACCCTAATTCCATGCAGGCAACCCTATTCATTCAGCCTGTTTTCAAGATTATATATACATGGAGTAGGGTTCTGTTATGTCTTTTTACAGCTCAAAGTTAATAATAAGAAAAAAAAAAAATCAATAGAATTTCCTACTGTAAAACATACTACTGAATAAGCATTGCAATGAAATGTAAGAAAGAATTGCTGCTGGCATAATGAAACCACTTACACTTTGTATTTCATTAGCTTAATAGTAGTGAACTGTCTCATTCACAGCATTGCCTATTATGAATCGTACAAGACATGTAACACCCTCCGAAAAGGCCTTTGAAGATTTGTAAAGGTAAAAAAAAAATAAAAAAATAAAAGAATCCTCTTCAATAAGAGCCAAAATAGAGAAAACTGATCCCAAAAGAAGTTTGGACACTGAGAGCACCCATGAAAGCAGACTGTTAGAAACAGATAAAGGTGGAATTCCAAGGCAACAATGCTCCTGTTTTAAATTGACGTTGCTCCATTAAAGGCACTTCAAACCAGCAGAGGGTCCAGTCGTGTCACAGCCTGCACCTACAAAAGCATTTAATTCAACTAGAGTAATCTGGGAATGGAACCACTGAAATAGCAAAAGACTTCATGTTATGCACACATTTAAACACTTCTGATTGGGAACATGGTATTTATCTCCTCCCAGAAACAAGCTTAATTCCCAGCAGCCAAACAGATCAATTTTCTATAGGTCATTTTTGCTGTCTAGTCTACATCATCCTGTCCTATGAGTGTGTCCTCCGTGAATGTTTACATGCAAAGATTTTTCAAGGTTCTTGTAATTACCTCGCGTACAAATAGAGAAGCAAATATCAAAGGTTTTGTTATGCTTAAAAACACCTGTTCAGAAAAGAAAACTATAGCAAGTAGACATTTATTTTACTTTGCTCTCTTTATTATTCTCCCTCATGTTAATACTAAAAGACAGAATTTCATACAAAAAAATTTTCTAGATCCCTAGCAGCAAAATAAACAGATACACATTCACATTAATAATTCTGTAAGGTCAGATACTGAGAACTAAAGCAATCCTTCCAGGGTTGTTTTTCAGCCTTCAGATTTCAAAGATGCACAGCATATGGGCTAGCTATCCATCAGGCTCCCTCTGACTGTGAGCCTCAGACCTTACAAGACTGCACATGAGCATTTCCTTGTAGACAGCATAGCAGAGAAGCAATAATTTGTGAAAAATGTAGATCCACAGAGTACATGCCACACAACAATTTATGCAATGGAAGTTTAGAGAAGTGATCTTATTAGAATATGGCCATTCTTATCCAGTGAAAGACTCAGACAGCTGTTGTATGGACAAAGCTTAATATTCCTTCATTTCCCATGCAAGCCTATTTTTCAAGCCCACAATGTACCCACTCCACTGAGTTACATTTAAAACTACCTGGAGAGCTTTTTCATGCAGAGCTTGTGTTACTCATTCTACATATGGTGTGAAGTTCACAGATGAGAAATGTGAGTGCCTAAAATAAATACTACATGAACCCTGAGATGTGTGAGGGCCCTTGGGAGTTCAGCAAATGAAATGCCTATCAGTCTTTGACACAGCAGACGCTCCCTACAATTGGCAGCTTCATGCTTCATTATGCATGGATCAGATATATAGGTATGGCCCCAGGCAAACTCCCTGGTTTAATGGCAAGGTGCATGCCGGGGAAAGGCAAATGTCATTTGCCCATGAATTTGAAAGACGAGGGGAAAAGGGGAATGGAGTTGATTAATCAGATGTATGAGGGGTTTATTTTGTAGTATTTATCCTAGAGTTTCCTCACAAAGAGTTATTTCCAACATTATATGCATTGCACTTTTTATGTTTTGTGGATTTGACAATGTTTAAAAATGCAATTATTCTTGTTCACCCTGCTGAACAGATTCACAGTAAATAAAAAACAGTCAGGTTGTTACCTGCGGAAAACAAAACAAAACAAAACAAAACAAAACAAATAAAATAAAATAAAATAAAATTTTCTCTGCATTTTATAATCCTTGGAATGTTTCCTATGTTTACAGCATAAGGTCAGCAGACATTTGCTGAAACTGTCCAGAATTTGTTAAACATCATTAGAAATTATTGTGCTGCCTTAATGGAAAAACAAACAAACAAACAAACAAACAAAAAACAACAGCCTATTCTAGAGACTGTACTACTGCAGGATAATAGTCATGGGCATTCCTTGTACAGGAAAACAAACAAACAAACAAACAGACAAAAACCACTAGTAGCACAATGTTTTGCTTCACATGCATATAGTTCTAATTAAAAGAAAAAGTGTAAACAGTAAATCCATCATGACCCACAATTAAATGAGGTGGAAGGGAGGAGAAGGAGAGAAAGGAAATAATAAAAGAGAAAATTATTAATGAAAAAAACTTAAAAAAAAAAAAAAAGAAAAAAAAAAAAGGAAAAAAAAAAACACTAAAACATTTATGGGAACGGAAACTGCATTTCATCATTCCTGAGCAAATTATGACCCTGAGGGATCAACGCAGAAGAAGTGCTACTGAGTATTGGTGTGTCTTAATGAAAACCCTTCTTTCCACCTACAGTGTTTTCATTCGGAGATTTCAATCACGATATGTTCTGTCATTTAAACTTTAAAATAGCATTGTGAATATATTTTCTACCATGCCAACAACAATCATGTCAGATTGTCTTTGGGGTCATTTATATATAAATTTGTATGTGTGGTGCATCTTTTTCACAGTGAGCATCCCGCAGAAGAATAGTATGGAATTTTTGAGCCTAAAACGTGGATGAAAATAAAGTAAACCCAATCTATAAAACTGAAAATCTTAAGATAAGCTTTCAGCAGCTGTAAAAAAATGAAGTGACAGAGGAAGAAAAAGAAAAAGAATGCCACTAATGTCTCTCAATGCTCTTTCCGTGTGTCCAGACAAGTTATGGTTTGGAATGTAAAACTTGAATTTAAAGAAAGTGCATCTGGTAGAGATTAAAAAGGATAAAGGGGGGAAAATCAGTTTGATGTACACTTCAAAATGCTGCTCATAATATAGTTTGTTCTATTACTTGAAAAGAGGGTATCACTGTTCTTTTATGTCTAGTTTTTAATCCTATGCTTTTAAAGTATCTTTTATTTGCTCCTATTTGAGGTGAATTGCCTTACTTCAAACCTTAAATCTAGTTTGAGGATTTTGACTTTAGAGTGGCTTCCTTTGAATAATCTTCTGAAGTTGTATTTTATCCTCCATTTTACCAGTTCTCAGGTTTTCCTGGGTAGTTGTGAATATGTGATCTTCCTTCTGCAGTGAGAATCACCTGCAGGCTCAGGAATGCATGTTTCATACTGAAGCTGCCAATGTGTTGTGGCAGGGTCAGGGGAGACGTATTTTCTCAAGTTTGCTGAATTATGAGCATGAATATAGTCACACTGAGTCATGCAAACACAAATCCTACTTTATTGCTATTTTTATATCCTACACTATGCATTAGCTTCTATTGAAAAAAAAAAAAAAAAAAAAAAAAAAGTTTTGGTCAGTTTTGGAGCATGTTAGAATTCATAGAGTGAATTTCAGTAACTAATTACAAACACATAAATCCCTCTGAAATCAATTAGGATATTTATCTGCTAGTGAACTATTTAGTCATTTATTTACAAGATAGAAAGAATGAAAAATATGAACTTTTGCTAGCACATCAGTGAATGAAGACCGTGAACATAAACTCAAGGGGCCAGAAAGTGTAACCAAGACACAACTACACCAATGGGACACATGAAATACATGCAGGAAAAAAAAAAAAAAAAAAAAAAAAAAAAGTTCACTAGAGTCAAGTAAGCAATGGGTACTTCACAATTTTTCATATGATTAAAAAGAAATTTAGAGTATTCTTTACAGAACTTTGTGTTCAACTAATGTGGAAGCTCTTTACGGCAGTTCCATTTTTTTTTTTATTGTGTTTTAACATTGATTTGCTTGCTTGATGGATGACCAGTGCCTGTTGATCTGAGGTAGAGATAATAAAACATTAAAGGAATCTATGAGGTTCTGAGGTGTGATAATCTGAGGCGTGGTGTTTATCACCACATTCATTTGTAAGTTCAAAATTCAAAGTATACATATGTATTGGATTCACACTCAACCAGAGGGGTACTTGTCTTTCAAGAAGACATAAACTGAATTGAATTCAGCATAAAACAACTTTACACTACCAACATAATATAAAATGGGCTCAATAAATACAAAATTCAGGCTCTAAGAAAAAGCAAATGTTTTGATTGTGTATTTTAACTTCAAAACAAAACAAAACAAAACAAAAATGTAGCCACTCAAAGTCTTTTGGCATTTTTCTTGTCACAGGCCTATATATAAAGGGTGTAGAAATCTTACTAATCAAGGGGGAAAAAAAAAAAAAAAAAAAAAAAAAAAAGATTATTTTTGAGGCATATTATCAGTCAGCGATAATGAGCTCTATGAGACACTTCAGTTAACAGCCAAGTGCAGGATAAATGATACGGAACTGGTGACTTGAACACCAAAAAATTTATGAGCAGAAAAAATACTTCAGATTTCATATATTTTAGAATTCTTGTACTGCTGGGAGAATTAAATAGCCATTTAATATTTAATCTACTTTTTAAACAATATTTTGCTCAAACTGAAACCTGTCATTCCAGTTCCCTTGCACTAGTCTAGTCTTTAATAACAGAAAGATCAGCTGCATGTTTTCTTTAAGTGGGTATAACTGCAACTGGATACAGTGGGCCCTGTAACTTATAACCAAACAGTTTTATAAATTTAAATGCAGATGCCATCAGGAGAATAAGAGTTGACCTGTGAGACAGTGCAAGACCTTCAAACTCTAAGAGTGCCACAACAGCACCACTTCACATCTCTTAATGGTACAAATTGGACTTCTTCCCCTCATATAAGAAGCCTGGCTACATCCCAGGTGTAGCTATTGGCAAGAGTTAGCCACATTTATGAAAAGATGATATCCTGCAAATAAAGTGCTCTTAACCCTTGATGAGAATTTAAGAAAACCACTAATTTGGGGGAAAAAAAAAAAAAAAAGAATACTCCTGGCTTGACAGATTTTAACCATGACTCCAACAGAAAATATTTTAATAGCTTGCACCATCCTGCAGAGAAAATTGGGTTTTGTCCCTGCTTTATGTCCTTTCTGCAACCATCACCTCTCCTTTCCTTTTATCTTCCTCCACAGTCATCAGATTTTTTTTTTTTTTCCCAACTTATGCTTTTTTCCTTGAGGTCTAGACTACTGCTTGTTCAGATTGACATGTGTGACTGGCAGTGAGAACTGAAATGAAGGATGGCTACATGCTAACGAGAGCACCCCTCTCATTCTGTGCTTCACACTCAGTGGAAGCCAGTGATTAATGGAATGAATGGAGAGGAGGACTATGTGGATGGGTGACACCGCCCTGTGCTGCTGTCAGGATCCATGGAGAGCAGCAGGAAAGCATCCACCTACATTTACATCTCTCTGGTCTGCCTCAAACATTTGCTGTGTACCCCTTGCCTTACTTTTGCCCTATTCGCTGCTTTCATCCTCTCTCAGTCTCACTCCTCCTTCAAATATCTGTATTTCTTCTATCCCTCTCAGAACTTTTAACCTTTGTTGCTGCTCACTGGTGTGCAGATACATTTGGTGAGGTGTTGGAAAGCTTTATTTTGCCTATGAGATAATGGCAAGCGCTAACCTGGGAAAATGTCTAGAACTCCTACTTTGTGAATACTCTTGGTTTGGGACACAGTATAAATCATTCTGCTTGTGAAATTTCCTTAGCTATCCCAGTACTGCTTAAGGAGAAGGAGAAGGAGAAATGTGATCAGTCCAGGAGAACGTGAATGTGGGGGAATACTTAGGCAGGGTAAAGGGATACTGAGGAGAATTTCAGCTCAAAGTCCAGCTGTTTCCCCTGTTTAAGGCTGCAAATGAAGAAAGAATGGTGGGGCAGCAAAACCCACCATTCATGGGAAAGGAAAAGATAACTCCCTTTTTTTATTTTCTTCATACACAGTTAGGGAAGTATAACTTGTCTTTTCATTTAGTTACCATCAATCAGACTGCCCTTATCCTGTACCCTGTCGCTATCCTGTCCCCTTTGCTCTAAGCTTCCCTCAACAACCCTGTTAACTCAACAACGTGCAAAAGTACATACGCTGCTGCTCCAAAACTACAGTGATCATATCTCTGCAGTTTATGATTTATGGATTGCACTACCTCTTTATGGTTGAATCAGCAGCAGTTAAAATTAAGTTAACAGTTTTCCAAAAAAAAACAGAGTGAACTTGCTTGATGGGTTCCAGTAGCTTGATCATACATCTAGTGTCATTTTGTACAGGATGAACTTCCCTCAAACTGGAAAAATACCTATTCCAAACCTGTAGTGTAGTGTTAATAATCAGAGTCACTTTCTAGAGTGATTAGTTTCACAATATGACTAATACTGGTATTGGGTATCTTCATGCGGGACATTTGGTCACTGAACTTCTGCTAAGGAAACCAGTCTTGAAAGAGAGGATCTTGTCCTGAAACCTCTTGAAACAGATAGGACATCAAGGAAGATTATTAGAGGTGGTTTGCTATTGTCCTTTTGCTGGACTTAGGAATTGCAATAACCTTTGTTAGTCTTGACTTCTGTCTTCAGAGCAGCTTCAAAGAAAATGTTCTCAATGTATATTTTGAGACAATTAAGTATTGTTTGTACCGAGTAGTATAAATAAAAGCCACTGTTCTGCCAATATCTACATTCCCAGGATTGAAAAATGGATATATTTGACATACCTATGATATTATATCAGTCTTTTCACTCACTGTATAAGAAACCAGCATTACAACACTATTCAAAAGGTCGTCTCACAGGTTTCATGATTTTTTTTTTCAGATTATATATCAAAATATTGTATCTGTTAGTTTCAACCTTGTTCTGGTTGCATTGACATATGATCCCAAACCAGCACAATTTGGCATGTTTTGAACAAAGTGTCATTCAGTTAGACTGTAAATGTGAGTTATAATTGGTGAGATTAAAAGAGAACGGAAAAAATTATACCCTTTGTAATGAGGTGTTGTTTTTCTGTACAAATGAAAAGGGTCTACCATGGCAGCTGACATCAGCAGAAATGTCAAACCTCTCTGCTGAGCAAAACTCAGTACAGAATACAACTTGCAATTCTCATTTACTAGCCTTGTTAAACCTCTTATCAGTGACACATACACTTTTAATAATAAAATAATGACTGCAGCGAAAGTTAGATCTCTGCCTCGAGAGTGAGAGATGTACTATGGGATCTCTGAAAGAGCCCAAAATATTTTTTGTATCACCTCATATTAACACAAGCTATATAATCTTAATTTGCATAGCTGCCGTGAGACATGTGCAGGGAAATTTGCTTCCAGGTCTTTAGAAACAGCTTTTGTCTTTTCCCATGATATGAATTTGTAGTAACTGGAGTTACAGCATGTGTACCATTAGAAAGGGATGAATAAGCATTGACTCATTGGAATTCCAGAAGGATGTAGCTTTTTAGGGTAGTATGGAAGCTGTTGCTCATGAATTTTTCAGTGTTCCTTACTGCAAGAATGCCACTCTCATAGTGTGGTTTGCCTCTATGTTAATCCTTCTATTGATACTTCATTAATCCATAAGAAGGATGAATGAATGGGATGATGGAAAAGAAATAAATAAATTCTGTTTATTTACATTCTGACCTTTTCATCTCTGCATGTGTAAAAGATTAATTCCCCAGTCATGGCATATACTTCTTGCAGAAAGTTACCCATGTAAACAGCTTGCTTAATCAGGTAAATTGACAACTGAAGGGGCTACCTTAAGAGGGGCTTTGCCAAACCCTTCTCTGTAGTCAAAGTTTATGTTCCCAAAGCATACAGAATAAGACAAGTTAATTTATCCTGTACTCTGAAATCCCCTCAGAGTCTGGGGTGGTAGTAGAGGTGGTTTGTTTTTCTGCAGAAATCATCTGTAGAGACCTGTGTTCATGCTGCCATGTTCTAATCATGTTAAAAAGTGAAACTTTTAGCCGCTAAACTGGCGGCTAGCAAATGTGACGCCCGTCTACAAGAAGGGCAGGAGGGCAGACCCGGGAAACTACAGGCCTGTCAGTTTGACCTCAGTGCCAGGGAAGCTCATGGAGCAGATTATCTTGAGAGTCATCACACAGCACTTGCAGGGCAAGCAGGCGATCAGGCCTAGTCAGCATGGGTTTATGAAAGGCAGATCCTGCTTGACAAACCTGATCTACTTCTATGACAAAGTGACGCGCTGGGTGGATGAGGGAAAGGCTGTGGATGTGGTCTACCTTGACTTCAGCAAGGCTTTTGACACCGTCTCCCACAGCATTCTCCTCAAGAAACTGGCTGCTCTTGGCTTGGACTGGTGCACGCTTCATTGGGTTAGAAACTGGCTGGATAGCCGGGCCCAAAGAGTCGTGGTGAATGGAGTCAAGTCCAGTTGGAGGCCAGTCACTAGTGGCGTCCCCCAGGGCTCGGTGCTGGGGCCAGTCCTCTTTAATATCTTCATCGATGATCTGGACAAGGGCATCGAGTGCACCCTCAGTAAGTTCACAGATGACACCAAGTTAGGTGCGTGTGTCGATCTGCTTGAGGGTAGGAAAGCTCTGCAGGAGGATCTGGATAGGCTGCACCAATGGGCTGAGGTCAACTGCATGACGTTCAACAAGGCCAAGTGCCGGGTCCTGCACCTGGGGCGCAGTAACCCCAAGCAGAGCTACAGGCTGGGAGAGGAATGGTTGGAAAGCTGCCAGGCAGAGAAGGACCTGGGAGTGATGGTGGATAGTCGGCTGAATATGAGCCAGCAGTGTGCTCAGGTGGCCAAGAAGACCAACGGCATCCTGGCTTGTATCAGGAACAGCGTGACCAGCAGGGCTAGGGAGGTGATCGTCCCCCTGTACTCAGCTCTGGTGAGGCCGCACCTCGAGTACTGTGTTCAGTTTTGGGCCCCTCGCTACAAGAAGGACATCGAGGTGCTTGAGCGGATGCAGAGAAGGGCGACGAAGCTGGTGAGGGGCCTGGAGAACAAGTCCTACGAGGAGCGGCTGAGGGAGCTGGGCTTGTTCAGCCTGGAGAAGAGGAGGCTCAGGGGTGACCTTATCGCTCTCTATAGGTACCTCAAGGGAGGCTGTAGCGAGGTGGGGGTTGGTCTGTTCTCCCACATGCCTGGTGACAGGACGAGGGGGAATGGGCTTAAGTTGCGCCAGGGGAGTTTTAGGTTAGATGTTAGGAAGAACTTCTTTACTGAAAGGGTTGTGAGGCATTGGAACAGGCTGCCCAGGGAAGTGGTGGAGTCACCATCCCTGGAAGTCTTCAAAAGACGTTTAGATGTAGAGCTTAGGGATATGGTTTAGTGGGGACTGCTAGCGTTAGGTCAGAGGTTGGACTCGATGATCTTGAGGTCTCTTCCAACCTAGAAATTCTGTGATTCTGTGAAGCAAATGCTATTACATCTGCTAGTCCAGAGAAATAAGACATATGAATGAAGTCCTTTCAATCTAGAACTTGGAAATATTTCACTAGAAAATGGAAGATACATAATAAAACATCTGTGATAGAACAAATGCATAACTGTTATAAAGAAATACTCATGAATTCTTCTTCATATACTTCAATATTTCATGAGTTCTTCTTCAATATTGAATTTGTCACAAATTCACTGGTTGATGACAAATCTGCCATTCAGGTTTAATTCTGAACCACATTAGGGGGTCTTTCCTCACCTAAGCGCTGCATTGCAACTGCTATCAAACCCATTTGTATTGTGTTTTGTTTGTTTTTGAGCAGAACTATTATATCTGAATACAAAGTAAAGATGTGGCAGGACTGTATTAAATAACTTAAATGGAAAGAGAGGAGAGAGCAATACTGATCAATGAGATTGTCCCCACCTTTAAATCAGTGGGTTGCTCACTACCTGATGACTGTGAGCTTCTTGTAGTCCAGGACTTTCTGCTGTTTTCTGACCTTTCTGGCAGTAGGCTATACAAAAATTGAGTCCCTTAGAGCTGTGATCTCTCTACCATAGTGTCCTCAGTCTCTCTCTCTCTCTTTTTTTTTTTTTTTTTTGTTTTTATGAATCTCTCCTCCAAACTTTAGCTTTCTTTCAAAGATCTCCTTAACCATTGCCTTCTCCTCCAAAACCTTTCCCATGCCAGGGAATGTTCCACTTCATTGGTTTACTCTAAAACAACTGCTAATACAGAGATTTATACCTTTGCCAAATGCAATGCTTCCTTGCTTCAAATTCCTCATCTCCCACATTTCTGCTCTGGTAGCATCATCCCTGAGTCACACCAAGATAACCAGTAGTATGCTACAGATCTTTCAGACCCTTTCTTAGCCAATAACATTATTCCTCTTTCATTTCTATAGCCTAATGGGACCTGTTACCAGATACAGGTATCTGTTACCAAATACAGGTATTAAGGGTTTTACATGACCAAGCCCATTTCACTCAGCCAGGTCATTGTTTTCTTAGGAGTTCCACCTTGAAAAGCTAAGGTCTGGCAGAACTGATGATCTTTAGAAAGCATGACTCTTCCAGAAAATAACTTTACATCCCGGTATTGACAGATAGTTGAAGAATTAGGATGTAAAAGAACACAAAACGATTGGTTGTGGTGGCATGGGTAACACTGCATGCCCCATCATGTATAAGGAAGGCAGGGGGGCAGGATGGCAGGGTCAGCCACAGCCCCAGCTGCTCAGTGGAGTGCTTCTGCTGACACAGGACCAGTGCTAGAGGACATATTGGAAAGCTTGTGGGAGCTAGGTCTGGGAGGTACATAAACCTTGGCCATGATAAGATATATTAAACACTCCAAGGTTCAGCTTTGCAGAAGTGTTTACAGTAAATGCAAATGCAGACGCAGTTCCTGTTGATCAGCTGACATGCAGAAAGCAGCTCATTCTCCCAGAGATACAATTAGACCCTTAATGAGCCTAAGCACTTACTTTGGGTACCAATGGTAAGAACTATTGGTAAGAACTACTGCCAGACCTTTTATTAAAAATAATTATTGCTTCAGCACTATTGCTTCAGGGTAACTCTGGTAGATTTATTATAGCCTGGTTACAGTTAGTATATTTTCTTTAAAGCTGGATGAGGCTAATGAAGAATAATTGTGAATATTTGATCCATATTCAACAACTCTTCATCTAACTTGTGCTATTCTGAAGCCATAAAGCAACTATGGACAGCTACGGCACAACAGACAACAGATTTGCTATTTTCTTGCATTGCTGGAGTGGCACAAACCAGTTAGAATTGCCAGTAAGTATCACTCTTTTGTCCTTTGAGCACTTTGGTTCAGCTATACCATGTCTGAGCAGTATTCAAAGAACCGAGGTAGGCAGGTTTGAAATTCATATCACAAATAACAGTGTTAAAGACTTTTAAAATATCCTTATGCTTGTGCATTGCTGAGATGCACTTCACTTTAATGAATTTTTAAATCGCAGAATTTCTTTGTGAACGCTCTAGAAAAATGAAAGACAAAAAAAAAACCAAAAAAAACACAAAGATATTCTATATCCATAAGTACTACTCAAAGAGTTCTAATTTCTGTATAGCTAGTGCTTCAGTATTCAGGCTTTATAGGCTTCCAGAGAGATCTTCAGTTGAATTATTGTTGATATTTACAGTATGTCTCCTGACACTGAAATTGATGTGTATTCATATTTTATTTTAATGGCATTGAAGATGATACTTATGTTGCTGTAATAAGTATTGTCTTCAGGACTCAAAGAGCTTAAAGCTGGATCAGAGCTCCCATTTAAGTATCAGTGCTAATGCTGCTAATACTGATCCTATTAAATTGCACATAAACTTCTTCAGACACTTAGAAGATCTTTTCAGTGGTAGAATTCAGTAAGCATTTACTGAAATTCAGTAAGCATTTACTAAGCAGTGTACAGTTGTATACAGCAGCACAGTAATATTTACATTGCTCCTGGAAATAATATGTATGCGTTTACTTTCTCTTGATTTCTAGGATAATAATGTATGTTTTTATTCCTCATAAAAGAGAAGCTTTCAGGAAACAGGATTGCTAGTACTGAAACTTACTCTTCTAGACAGCTGCAGACATTTGCCTGCTGGTTAGCTATACTTGTTTCAGACCCCATCAAGCCTTCTGAAATGGAGCTGATAACATTGTAGCATCTCATAAATAGAAAGCATAGATGCATACCATATTTTATTACACTGGCTGTATCTGCAGATGTGAGACAACAATTCTGAAGCTCTCATACCAAAACCTTCATTAGATTATGTATTGTATGTCCCTTCAAAGACAACTGTATTCAATGCTGGAAGTGGAAGAGTATGTGGTAGAAACATAATACAAGATGGTTTTCTTTTAATTTTTTTCTTTTGTTGTTTGTTTTCCTTAAACAACAGCAACAGCAACAAAAAACAGGTCACCCACTGTAACATTTCATTAGGAAAGGACTATATTGATAATACAAAAAGGAATTTAGTGAAAGCATTTGTCTCACCTTCTCCACAGTACAGTGCAGGTGTGGCCCAGCCCAAGAGATTCCTTCAGGAGCATGCAGCATAGCCCTGCTCAACAGCCATGTCTTGCTGGGTGAGTGCTTTGACTTTGGGACCAGCAGCTACATTTGATGGTATTTAGGCATCGTTCAAGTTAAATGAAACCTTGACATTGCCTTTGCAATTCTCCTGCACCTACCTTGAGAAAAAATATAAACAAATGCCCGAGTTCTTGGGCTGGAAAGACCAGCCCTAATTTTCTCACACTTTTATCTCATCCATTTATAATTAAACTGTGTATAGTTATACTTTCAGCTGTTCCAGAAGACTGGCTGAATTGGGCATGGCCTCAGAAGTGCCAGCAAAACTGTCAGAACTAGATAGTTAAAGACCAAAATGGCCTTTAACAAAAAAGAACCAGTAACATGCATGGTTCATACTGCATTTACTCTGGTCCCAATTTTTTTGTGATTGCATATATGAGTGCAAAGTTAAGTCCTGCCCCTCTTTTGCATTTACTGGGCCTGCTATGGTTGCTTTCCTAAGGTTACATGCCTCTGAAAGATCCAAATCATGGTTCTTAACTGTTTCGATAGGATAGTGAAGAGAAAGGGGCACTGAAAAAAAATGTGATGAAGAAATAAAAATAAAATTACAAGACTGGTTAGCATTTTTATTCCTAACTGAGAAAGTGTCACCTGCACTCATGTCTGAAACTCCAGGTAATCAGAAAAACTAAAGGCAGCTGCAGTGGCAAACTGAGGTTCCTGACCAAATTATTTTCCGAATGTTTTGCAATGTAGCTAAAAATTCCTTGTACCTGTTATCCCACATTCGAATATTATTAGAATCTAGTGATAATAATAAAATGCACAAGATCACATGCAAAGAGCCTCATTACCTGTCAGCCCTTAGGAGGTCTGATGCAAGGGAATTGTAAATGCATGTCACACCGTGAATACTGAAATGACTGCCATCCTCTGCCTATGGGAAAGTATTTGAACACCATGTGTCAGCACCTTCTGTACCTATTCAAAATAAGGATACTAACAAAACCGAACAAACTGCTAGTCTGGGCATTTCTAATTAGATGTGTGGCATGGAAATATTCCACACAAGAGAGGGCATCTGAATCTGACTCACAGCAAGCTTCACATGTTATTTAGCAAAACTGCTTAGTACAGTTAGCTGTGCAATACAGTTATATAACTTCTTAAAATAATTTGGTTGCAGTGTCTCAGATCTTCAGCAAAGATATTGGAGTGTAGTGGGGACAAAGTATCAAAGATTAAAACCCAAGAAAACTTCCGTATCTAAAACAGAATGAACATGTATGAAAATCATGAACTCAGGTACAGCCATTCATTTCAAAACAGATCATTCAGTTCAAACATTGACGTCTGAACTCTGAAAAAGATTCCACTTTTCTCTTTAGCTCCATTTCCCTGCATACCTTGAAGTACACATTTGTAGACAGATATTCAGAATTCACTTTGTTCTGGAAGGGTTGATCAGAAAGCATTTAACACTTCCTTAGGCTAGGTAGGAAAAAAAAAAAAAAAAGAAAAAAAGCTTTCTGAAAGCCTAATGTATGA
Source organism: Aythya fuligula (assembly GCF_009819795.1). NCBI lineage: Eukaryota > Metazoa > Chordata > Aves > Anseriformes > Anatidae > Aythya > Aythya fuligula. Next base: position 101,132,817 of record NC_045561.1, on the reverse strand, counting down.
GCTAAGCAGTTAGGGAACAGGGAACTTGGAAATAGAAAGATGAAATCTTTCTAGAAAAATGAAATCCAGACCTCACACTCCCAGAAGTATATAAATATTTATGAATTGTATATATATATATATGTTGCTTAATATTGAAGTCCAAAATAACTCTGGGATCAGAAATCAGAAAACACACTTCTCTCAAACCTATCTCAGCTCAGCAAACTGTAATTGCAGTTACAGCATCTCAGCATTCATACATGCATTCCTGTCTAGATTTCTTTGTTTGTTCCTTTTTTCTTCTGTGGTTTAATAGCTGCAAAATAAGCATTGAGTGATACATTTCACCCCTACTGCCAGCAAATGGCCTGTAAAATGGCCTTTTGAAACTTCCGCTTTGCAAGTTGCTTCATTCCAGGTTAATATTGTCAGATGGGCCTTCATCTGTTGCAACTGAGGAAGTGGTGTCCCATCACCAGAAGATGGAAATGCCTGTTATGGGAGGGCTTGGGTGGAACCACTGCTCTCACACCCACCTTACTTTCAACTTTTATAACTGTAGAAATCAGGAAAAGGACCCAGAACAAAAAGAAATCTTCCCTGAATGAGGTGCCAAAACACAGAGGAGCTGAGGATCCTCTGGTAGCCATAGTTTTTCCTACTTTCTAGCTTCAATCAGCTGCACGTTGTCTATATTAACACTAGGGATCTCCCTACTTAGAAAAGTCCTTTATATCACTTTTGGAGGAGAATAAATAATTCTATAATCCAATCTATAGGAGCCAAGACAACTAAAACAGGTTTTGGTGCACACAGCAGTCTACAAATTAAAATTCTGGGATATGTCCAGAGTGCCTTCTTGCTATAGGGGTGTCCCTGCAATACAGACATTGTCCTAAACCTTTTTGGTTATAAATTAGGTATTTCCCAAATATTGGCATGGAGATAATAGCTTAGAAACATTAATTGCATGTCTGTTTTAGAGTGAAAAGTTGGGCAAGACACTATTTGCATAATCATGTTATTTCTAGGAAGGATACTTTTCATGCCAAAGTAAATACCATTCTGAGAATGTGCTTATGCATTAGACAGGCAACAAGCAATTTGTAGCTGCCAATATGTCCTAAGCTATCAATCGTAGATGCTGAAATTGACTTGGAGATTTTTTTTTTTTTAATATGTATTTCGTTTAATATACAGTAGACACATAACATAATCTGTTTTTAAAAAGACACATCTTTCTTAATTTTCAATTTTACGGCACCTTCACTCAAGTTAGATGACATCTGAAGCAAACAGGGGTAAAAGAGCCTTCCTGTGGGAGTAAACTATATTTACACCCTCTATGAAGTTTTTTTTACTGTACCAGAACAGTCTAGTATAATCAGAATCAGGTGTACTTTTTGCCTAGTGTTTTTTTCTGCTGGCTCTACCATTCTTTTTTTTTTTTAATTTTATCTTTTGAAATGCCCGATGATTTCCTAGTTGGCAGGTCTGATTCCCTGGTGCTATATATTTTCCTGTTGATGACTTCTCCTACAGTTCCAAATTCCTCAACTATGTTTAATTTACATTGATCTTCCTGAGACCCAGTGAAATGCAGAGAGAGAATGAAAGCAGGGTACATTGCTGTCTGGAGGTACTTGTATCTCTTTCTAATTTAGAGCAGAAAATTAAATTATCTTAGATTAGGTACCTAAATTTTGGATGGCAGATATTTGGTAAGATGTATCCCACTCATGACACTTGTTTACAAGTATATAGCAATTAAAAAACAATGAAAACAAACATAAATTTTCACCTATCCCAAGGATCCTAAATATTGCAGTGCTAAAACTGTTATAAGTAGCCCCAGGAAAATCAGTCCAAACAGCAGGGAATCCCCCAGAGATGATGCATTTCTCACTGTGCTACCTTTGGATCCCTGGGCCGCATAACATACTGAACACCGAAACCAAATTCAAACCTCAAGTTTTAACAGAAAAGTGAATAGCGATTTAAAATTAGGAAAAGAAAACAACTGTTCAATAAAAGCAACAACACAAGTAAAAGTATGGAAAAATCTGAGGCTGGAAAAGAGACCATAAGGGAGAAGGGAGGGTGGCTCTTAGAGCCACCAGAGCAATGGAAACCATTTAGAAAGGAAAACTTCTATTCCTCCCATTAAATTAAATATTCTGCAAGTACCCAAAGATTAAAAAGATACTCCGGGAAACATTAAAATTTTAAGTAACTTAAAATACAGTAAAAAAAAAAAAAAAAAAAAAAAAAGCCACTTGCAAAGCAACAGTAAAAAGTAGAAGGAAAAAGCAAATTGTTTTCGCACTGTGACCAATTGATCAAAAATCTCAGCCCTGGCAGGAAAAATGAGGGTATAAGTTCAGGAACTACTGATATGTCACAAAGATTGTCCCAGAATTAGTCCTTTTTTTCTGCTTATGACAAGAGATCTCCAGCTGAAGCACTATCCCTCTTTGCAACAACGGGCTGAGTAACAAAATGGAAATTAAAGCGGATTTCATTTTCTTCATCAGCCTTTTCCAGAATCTGCTTGGGGAAATGCATGAGACTGCCTATCTGTCTGTGTGTGAAAACTGGCAGGGTAAACAGGCTAATCAGCTCCAACCATGCCTTTTGCAATCAGACTCTCATGAGAATTGCACACACTTTTTCCACCCTGTTTCTTTTGAAAATAAGCACTCATATTACACAGACAATCTGCATTGAATTAGTGCCAGCTCTGGGTGAACACCAACCCACCCAATTTAAGCAAGTCTGCTCATCAGCTTTGTTTTTTGAATCTGTACAAAACGTGTGCCCCTTGTAGTATTGCCTGGTCCTGCTCGTTTGCTCTCTTTAGGCACATAGGAACAGTATGCCCAGATTATTGCAAATTCAAGCAAGAAGTTGGTTAGCTCAATTAATTTTTATATCAGCACTCAGCTTTTGGCCTCTTTCTTTCCCAGGTAGCAGAACCTGAAAATTAACAAGACACTGTGGTAATTTCACTGTGTTTGTCATTAGAAGAAGCTATGAAACCTTGCAGCCAAAGCCTTTATCTATTGGTGGACAATTGCCCAGAGTGAGAGATACTGGGTACAGCAACATCCCCCGGCAGCAGAAGTCCCTTTCAGGGACTCCATCCTCACCAACTGGCATCCTTATGTGTGACCATATACTTTGCAAGGAACTGTCATTGCTCCATGTTGTTGAAGGACAAGCTCTGAAAGGCCATCATATAAAAGGTGTGCTCCCCACTGGGGATTACCACTGAAATAGCAGATTTAGCTATTTAAACACAGGTTAGCATAGTTTTGCCCTCCCTGACAAAAGGTTTGAGGAGCTTTTCAAGTAAACCATGCCCAGGAAGATGTGCAATTTTGGTGGTTACTTCTGTAACAGAGAGACCAAAAAGAACATTATTTTCTTTTTCTTTTTCTTTTTCTTTTTCTTTTTCTTTTTCTTTTTCTTTTTCTTTTTCTTTTTCTTTTTCTTTTCTTTTTCTTTTTCTTTTTCTTTTTCTTTTTTTTTTCTTTTTCTTTTTCTTTTTCTTTTTCCTTTTTTTCACTTGTCTTTATGTATTTGATTGACTGGTGCCTCCGTTCTGTATTCTCGGTTAACATCATTAGACACCAGCCTGATTTAGATGAATCCACACAAGACAGCAGGAATGCCTCAGGTGGCTCCCACAGTTCTGCTCCAGGGACCTGTGCTCTATCTGTGCACCCCTGTGTTACTTGCTGGACCATGCAGTTCTGTCTCTGACTATTCCCCTAAGGAGAGTCTGCAAACTGAGTGCATATCCACTTTTACCCTTCAGAAGCACTAGGTTGCACTAGGAGCCTGACACTTAACTGAAGCAGTGGACCACAAGGTGATTAGGTGATAGTGATCTAGCTGTCTGTGAGGCTGCAGTTCTCAGTGTCCTGCAGTGCGACTTCTAATTTATTAATTAACTCAGGTATACAAAAAAAAGGTAAAGTGTATTAAGAATTATAGAGCCCTATTTCATCAGGGTTTGTTCCTATGGCATAATTAAAATGATTCTGTGTTGCTGTTAATTCCTTAAATATAGATTGCTTTCAACAAGGTTTGACTATCTGTTCAGTGTTGGTTTTGACTGAGTGCTGTGACTGCAAGACAATATTGCAGGGCCATCTCATTAGGTGGAGGGATGCTTCTGCAGTCCACTATGCTGAAAGGCACCTTTTATATTTATTTCCACCCCGCCTTTTTATTTTATAGAACATGTTCTAGTTAGAGGCATACATTAAATAAAGTGAATAATAAGTCTTAAATAAGATATTTATTACATCATCACTACCAAATCTGAGTATGCATACATAAGTCAGCTTATGAATGGGGAAGTGTGTCCCCTCTCTTATTCACTCTTTCTCCATTGAAGAATCATAGCCCATCCTAGGCAATATAAATTAAAAACTCTACACAGCAACTTGCATTGAAGCTGTAAAAATTACAGACATATCCCAGCTGCTTTTATATAATTATTTCAGGGAAGAAGCTTGCTGTAACATGACTGCATGGGCTAGCTATCTGAGAACATGGCTAGCAGGCATCTCACGAGTGCTTGCTTATACAGCAAAAAAGACTCCCCTGGCACCAATTCTTCCCTGTCAGTCAGGCTAGGAACACCGAGGCTGGAGGCTTCCCTACCTGTACTGCTTTCACTTGCTATAGGGATATGTCCCCATAGAAAGGAATATATTCCTTAGAAAGGAATTCAGAACAAAACAAAACTGAGTCATAATGAAGAACTGCTTATCTGTTAAGACTACACAGAAGAAGTGTTCTTCAGCCAGGATGCCACTCACATTAAAATGGTTGTACACAGAAGCCGGTGATAGGCACCCATTTGTGAGAGTGAGATAATGTATTACTTTCCTGAAAGTAGGCAGATTGCTTATTAAATTTAACTTGCCGTCTGTGTCTTCTGGCAATGCCAGTGACAAAACAAACTGCCTGGGCTTGGGCCATATTGGAACAAGAAATGAGGTAAACAATGACATTAAAAAGTAATGCTCTGCAATAGTGTTTTAGTAAGTCATTCTAATACACTATTCCATACATGTAAATTATGCGTGATAGGCATAAAAGATTCTTGTTTTGAATTACCTGCGTTATTTGCTGGTCCTTTCAGAGTGTTAATATGACTGGTATACAGGCAAGCTGGCAAGCCTCAGTCATTTTAATTGATTGATATATCTGTCAGGTAAAAGACCCTGTGATTTTGAAACTTCTGGTGTAACCAGATTCAGGGAACAGTGTCTGATGGATATTCATACTGCTAGAAAAATACATACTAAAGCAAAATATGTACACTGTTAATTTTTACACAGCACAAGCTGAAATCCAAGCAACTCATGATGGGTATGAGCAGTTTGAAGGGAAGTGTCTAAAGCCTTCAGTCTCTGGCACAGTCAGTGATGGACCATGTCCAAAAAGTAGGAATTAATAGAATCGTAGAATATTTCAAGTTGGAAGGGAAGCACAATGATCATGGAGTCTAACACCTGGCACCACAAGGAATCACCCAAAAATGAGACACTATGTCTGAGAGCATCGCGCAAATGCTTCTTCAACAACGACAGGCTCAATAATGTGACCACTGCCTGTCCCAGTGTCTGATCACTCTCTGGGTGAAGAACCTTTTCCTAACACCCAGCCTGACCATCCCCTGTCCCAGTTCCATGCCATTCCCTGGGGTCCTGTCTCTGTTCCCAGAGAGCAGAGCTCAGCACCTGCCCCTCTGCTCCCCTCATGAGAAAGCTGCAGGCCACCATGAGGCCTCCCAGCAGTCTCCTCTTCTCTGGGCTGAATTAAACAACTGACCTCCACAGGACCTCATAGTTTGTCCCCTCTAGACCCTTTACCACCTTTGTAGGCCTCCTTTGGACACTATCTAAAAATTTAATGGAATTTTTATACTGTGGTGCCCAAAACTGCACACAGTACTTGAGGGGAGGCCACAGTAGCACAGAGCAGAACAGAACAATCCCTTCCCTTGACCAGCTAGCAATGCTGTGCCTGATTCATATGCATTAAGACTCCATGTGTGTTTATATACGCTAGTCCAAATGGGTAGATAAATGAACAAAATGAAGAAACCAAATGAAATTTAATAAGAGCAAATGTAGAGTCCTGCACATGGGAAGGAACAACCACACATACCAGTACAGACTGGGAGACAATCTGCTGGAGAGGAGCTCTGAGGAGAAGGACCTGGGGGTCCTGGTGGACGACAGGTTGACCATGAGCCAGCACTGTGCCCTCGTGGCCAAGAGGGCCAATGGGCTCCTGGTGTGCATTAAAAGGAGCGTGGCCAGAAGGTGATCCTCCCCCTCTACTCTGCCATGGTCAGGCCTCACCTGGAATACTGTGTGCAGTTCTGGGCTCCCCCGTAAAGAAGGCAGGGATCTCCTGGAAAGAGTCCAGCGGAGGGCCACAAAGATGATACGGGGCCTGGAGCATCTTCCTTATGAGGAAAGACTGAGACCTGTGTCTGTTCAGCCTGGAGAAAAGAAGACTGAGAGGGGATCTCATCAATGTGTATAAATACCTGAGGTGTGGGAGACAGAGGGATTTGGCCAACCCCTTTTCAGTGGTTTGTCAGGATAGGACAAGGAGTAATGGCTGCAAGATAAAGCACAGAAGTTCTGCACCAACACCCGAAAGAACTTCTTCACAGTATGGGTTACGGAGCACTGGAACAGGCTGCCCCTGGAGGTTGTGGAGTCTCCTTCTCTGGAGATATTTAAAACCCATCTGGATGCCTACCTGAGCACCTGGGCAGCCTGCTCTAAGGAACCTGCTTTGGCATGGGGGTTGGACCTGATAATCTTTCAAGGTCCCTTCCAACCCCTTCAATTCCGTGATTCTGTGAACAGTCTGGAAAAAAAAAAAAAAAAAAAAAAAAAAAGGATTCATGCCTCTTTTATATTCATTTTGCATAGATATGAATGATTATACAAATGCCAAATGATAAAGTATCTGATCTATATATAGGTGTTAAATAAACAATAAATAGTTCCCTCTTCATTTCCAAGTCTAATTAGGTTGATCAATTAAAGAAACTTCAGAATAGCTCATAGCTAGTAAAATATGAAAATAACAGTATTTTTGTTAAACATAAAATACATACAATTCCATAATGTCTAAGTTCACTAATGTCTTGTACTGGTATTAAACAAACAAAAAAGCAAAACATCACCATAACCACCAACAAAAAAAACTTTACAAAGACTGAATGTTTTCCTGCAACAGTTAGAATATCGTATCGGTAACTAAAATCAATAGTTAATTGAATTATAACACCATGATTAGATTACATGACAGCCATGTACTTACTTGTCAGTCAGCTGTAACTTGTGTTAATAAGATTCACTGAGCTCATTATCTTTTGTATACTGTTAATTTCTGAAACAAAACAAAACAAAACAAAAAAAGAAAAAAAATAAAATAGGACCTGTGAACAGAAAGGATGTTGTCTTGTTAAGCAAATGCCAGATTGTTACTGAACACTGCACAGGAATAATGAAAAGAAATAATCTCCATAGAGAATCCTTTTTTTTTTTTTTTTTTCATATCCATATTCAGGTATTGCTAAAAGTCTTTTAGGCTTTTAATAGGGTGAGGGATGGAAGTAGTTCAGGAAACTGCCCATGATTAAAAATACATATTTTTAAATTTCTGAATGAATCACACCCACCTTGATAATAATGCCACCTCATCTCATGGCTGCCCACTAATGATCAAGAAGTGCCCTAAAATATAGGACCAAAAAAATCTACCTGGAAAATGTAGTCCAGATTTTTACAATACAGGTATGAAATTTTATTTTCTGCCCTCCCATGCCACAGCAGGCAAACATCACTCACAATTCTTACAAACTTATGTATGAGTATCGAAGTGTTAAAGGAAAAAAGTGAAAAAATCGCCAGTAGGCCACTGAAGAACAGAAGATATGATTGAACACACAAATCACAGCCCTGAGTGAAATAAATAAATAATAAATAATAATAATAATAAAAAAGGTTGCTAAGAGTCTGGCTTTTGGGTAAATAGCTTCCTCTTCCAGCATCTGGCAATCAGTTCAACTCCAAGCACTGGAAGGACACATCAGCTGTAATGTAAATGTAAATGTAAAATGTAAATGTAAATGTGAGTTTTTCAGTATTATACGGAGTTTCAGAACACTTCACACAACAACTGTTTTTGTGGTTAATCCCTACTGCACCTGAGGAAAGGAAATCAAGTTACAAGGAAAAGGGAAAACTATTTTCTTCAATGCTTACATGTGATCTCAAGAATATAGTTAATTCAATATAACTATATGACTAAAAAAGTTTTGATTACATTCCTTTCAACTCTACTGTAAGAAAGTTTCTTATATCAATCTTTTATTTTGAATACGAAACACACCTCTAGTATGTCATACAATCCTTTGTAAACATTTATCAAGCTTCATCTTGAAACAATTTAGGTCCTTGCTCCCATTACTCTCTTTGAAAGGTTACTAAAAATTGAGGATGTTATGGTTAAGAATTTTCTTTTAATTTACAGGACCTATTTTCTCATCAATTTTATATTCTTTTTTTTTTTTCTCTCCCTTTCTCTCAATATTATAAATGACATTTTTTCCTGTACTTGATTTGCAAAAGTTTGGCTTTTTTTTTTTCTTTCTGTAATTTCTCGTCATGTTTCTGTTGGATTGGCATATAAGGTGTACAAGATCTGTTTTTCAGGGTGGTGACAATTAGATTGTACTGAGCAGAAAGATCAGGCCATCATTTTGGTGTCCAACTACCCTTTTTCTCATGATCTCTCCTCCAACCAGTTGGCAGAGCTTTCCCTGTAGTGTTGAGTTAGTTAACCACTAACTAAAAAACTGTGGGCCCAGAATCTTTCTCTATGGGACATCTCTATTTTTTGATAACTGCTTCTAAGTGCAATTCACTGAAGCCTACTCTACAAATATTTCTTTGTCAAATAATCTTTGTTCTTTTTCAACTCCAAACCTATAATAATTCCAAATGTCTCCCCAAGCTGGGAGAATAAATCTGACTGCACTAGCTCTCTGTCATCAAGACATCTTTATGGTAAGCTACAAATCAGAGTCAGTCTCGATTGAGAGAACAAAAGTTATATGAGTACTATGCTCTTCCTTTCCTTTGCTCCTTTAATATTAAGGAATACAGGCAGCCAAATCTGTCAGGACTTTGCTAAATGTCTGGATAAGTATTCTGATGCTAGAGTATCAAAAAAAAAAAAAAAAAAAAAAGAAAAATAAAAAAAAAAAAAGAAAAAAGATATGTCTTAGAGAAATACTAGATATATAACTATGAACGGGAAAAAAAAAAAAAAATCAATACTGTATTATTTTTTTTCCTCCTGGTACAAAACCAAATATTACAATACTAACACAAGAGTCTTACCAAGAGTCTCACCACGACCATAAAACCTTTGGACAGTGCTTATAATAACTTATAATAAATAAGTTATTTTGTTGAGCAGTTATGATTGTGCTTTTTATTCTTCATCCTGCAAACTCTATGGAAAACAGGAAACGTCAATAATCCTTTTCTTTAGAAATGGTGAACTGAAAGCACAAGACCACCAAGTCTTGCAAGATCTAGTGGTAGCAAGTTTGTTTACACACCTGTTCCTGTTCCTATTTTCCATTAATATATATGTTGTTACTTTTAGGTAATAACATGTCTCAGCTGTAAGTTCTCAACTAATGTCTCAACTATAAGTTTGTAGAACATGATACTCCAGCCTTTCCTACTGAAGAATCACCTTCTGTTTAAGCACAGTTTTCTGATGCCTGTCAACATCTATGATATGCATTTCTTTAAAGTGATACTATCCATTACACTACTTTTACCTAATTCCCAAGTCTTTTGTTTGTTTATTTTATTTTGTTTTGTTTTGTTTTGTTTCAGGAGGTGCAATTCTACATATTGGTTTTGTGTCATTCAATGAATTATCACTCTGAGATCTGCATGTCATTCTGCATGTGATCTTTGCCAAGAACTTCTGACTGCTGGAAGCCCACTGTGACAAAGCTACTCACAGAAGGCTTCAGTATGGAATGGCTGAAAGCTCTTACATAGCATTTTACGTTGCATCTTACATTGCTGAATACCAGAGCTGGCAAAGGATGCCCAGAGCCTAGAGACGGAAGAGAGCTTAACAGGAGAGCTACTGTAGGCCCACATGGATGAGTTATAGTTGTCCCATCCAGAAAGTCAGACGCATTAGGAGCCCAACTCAAATGCCTCTATGTAAAAGCATGCAGCATGGGGAATAAAAAAGGGGAACTGGAAGTATGTGTGCAGTTGCAGGGCTATGATCTCGTCACAATTACTGAGATATGGTGGGACAGCACTCATGACTGGAATGTGGCCATGGATGGCTTTTTGCTTTTTAGGAAAGACAAGCCCAGAAGGTGAGGTGGTAGCATTGCATTACAGAGCAGCTCTGCCTAGGAGGGAACGACGTGTGAGTCAAGAGCCTATGGGTGAGGATTAAAAGGCAGGCCAACAGGGGTGACATGGTGGGTGTTTACTACAGGCCACCAGATCAGGAAGAGGAAGTGGATGAGGCCTTCTAAAGGTAGCTGCAAGTTGCCTCACATTCGCAGGTCCTGGTTCATATGGGGGGCTTTAACCATCCCAATATTTGCTGGGAAGACAACACAGCTCAGAACAAACAGTCCAGGAAGTTACTGCAGAACATTATGGATAACTTCTTGATGCAGGTAATAGGTGAACCAACAAGGAGAGGGGCACTGCTGGACGTGGTACTAACAAACAGATATTGTCTAGTTGGAAATGTGAACGTTGAGATCAGTCTTGGCTGCAGTGATCAGAAGATGTTGAAGTTCAATATCCTGTGAGGAGGAAGCACGTCAAAAAGTAGGACGACAACCCTGGATTTCAAGAAAGCTAAATTTGACCTCTTCAGGGACCTAACTGGAGGAATCCCCTGGGGCAGGGACCTAGAGGGAAAAGGGCCCAAGTGAGTTGGCTAATATTCAAGCACCACTTCCTCCAAGCTCAGGATCAGTGAATTCCTGTGATAAAGAAGTCAAGAAAAGGGGGGCAGGAGACCTGTGTGGATGGGCAAGGAGCTCCTGGGAAAACTTAGAAGGAAGTAGTAGGGTGATGGTTGGACCAGATGATCTTGAAGGTCTTTTCCAACTTTAATGATTCTATGATGCGTAAGAAAAGACAGACCACTTGGGTGGAACATAGGAACACTGTCAGAGAATGCAGGGATGTAATGAGGAAGGTCAAGGCCCAGTTAGAATTAAATTTAGCAAGAGACATCAAGGACAACAAGAAGGGCTTCTTCAAATACATCAGCAGAAAAAAATAATAATAAAATAAAATAGGGAAAATGCGGCTGAGCTGCTAAAGGAGGTGGGTGCTTTTCCTGGGTTAAAAACTCTCTTGATGGCCATGCCATGTTGGGGGGAAATGTCAATCTGCTGGAGGGTAGGAAAACCCTACAGAGGGACCTGGACAGGTTGGATCAATAGGCAGAGGCCAGTGGGATGAGGTTCAACATGGCTAAGTGCCAGGTCCCGCACTTTGGCCACAACAGTTCCATGCAACGCTACAGGCTTGGGGCAGAGTGGCTACAAAGCTGTGCAGAGGAAAGGGATCTCAGGGTGTTGGTTAGTGCCCTCCTGAACATGAACTGGCAGTGTGCCCAGGTGGCCAAGAAGGCCAACAACACCCCAGTTTGTAGAAGGAATAGTGTAGCCAGCAGGACCAGGAAGGTGATTGTCCCCCTGCACTCCTCTCCGGTGAGGCTGCACCTTGAGTACTGTGTTTAGTTTTGGGCCCCTCACTTCAAAAAAGACATTGAGGCCCTGGAGCATGTCCAAGGGCTACAAAGCTGGTGAAGGGTCTGGAACACAAGTCCTGTGAGGAGTGGCTGAGGGAACTGAGGTTGTTTTATAGTCTGGAGAAGAAGAGGCTCAGAGGAGGCTGTGGAGGAGGCCGCAGAGTTACTCTCCGCAACTACCAGAAAGGCAGTTGTGGGTAGCTGTGGGTCGACCTCTTCTCACATATAACCAGTGATAGGACTAGAGTGAATGGCTGCAAGTTGTGCCAGGGGAGGTTTAGTTTGGAAATCAGGAGACATTTCTTCTCAGAAAGAGTAGTTAGGCATTGAAACGGGTTGCACAAGGAGGTGGTGGAGTCCCTGGAGTGTTTAAGGAGAAGTGCTTTGTTTCATATCCCAGCCCAAGGCCTCTGTACATTACTGGAATTGTAAAGTACATTCTTCAATCTCAAATCACAAAGTACATTCTTCAGCCTCAAATCATTCACAAACTGTTCTGTATTTTCAACTCTTTTGTGTACCTCTTGATAAGAAACACCTCTCTTAGATGCTTAATTTCTACAGAGAATACAATATCCTTCAGAGTATAATAAACTTTCAGAGTCACCTCCTTATGCCTAAATTGTCTGAAAACTATGAAAACATCAAGTGCTTCAGAACAAGACGTTAGTAATAGATTGTCTTCCTTTTGCCTGTGCTTGTTGGTGTGAATGGAAAGTCAAACTGTTGAAATTCTTTATCACTCTCTTCTGTATTCCCAAATAATATAAACTCTGGAAAAGATGTTAATTGGTCCATTCAATGTCAGCTTCTTACTTCATTTACTGCGTAATGTTCAGGGATCACTGGGACACAGGAGGTTTGAGCTCTCAAGCACACCACCCTCTCAGTGCAAGAACAGCAGTCCATTCCCACTAGAACATACTACTCCAGATCTGATAGCAGGGGCAGTAGACAAACATCTTCTTAGAGGACCACTAGAAAAAAGATAGTAAGAAATCTCTTTACCACCAAAGCTCTGTTCTCTTTATCAGATTCCTCATTTGCAGAGCCAGTTTCAAACAAAATTAATTACAGCTTAAAGTTGTGTTTGTCCTCCCTCCTTCATCTTTTTTTTTTTCCTTGCCTACTCCCCTGATCATGGTTCGGTTCTCGTTTTCTTTATTCTTAAATCAGACAACTTCCTTCCCAGTGCTGCCATGGTGACATCCATGGGGCACCCTCTGATGGTAATTTAGACATCCACCTGATATACTTGAACCAGGAGGGTAGTTCTTTCAGGGTGCCCCATAGTCCTTATGGTCTCTTGTAGTCTAAAATGTCCTCTGCACCTCTCTCCATGCACAGAATAGGAAGCCCAGAAAGGTTAGGCTCCTAAATTAAAAGCCTTGTTTGATGGGATGTATCTGGGCCTGAGAGCAATTGAGATGTAATATTCCTAATGTCTTTGGGTTTGTGAACAGGATCACTATGTTTCCTGCACTCACTGGCACAGATATATCCCATGATAGCAAGACTTCAGAGGAGAAAACCATTCACATCTTACTCTGCAGAACATGCAAATACCTGGGTGTATTTGGGCAAATTTTCAAAGGAAAACCATGAAAGGTGCATCTATATTATAGTATTCTTTATCTATCTGCTCCAAAATTCAGAGATTTAAATGACCCATTTAATCCATATATTCCTTCTATTTATCAGATATGGCTAAATCATTTCAGCTTGTATTTCATAGCAATTGACCTGATTTTACCTATTTCATGAAGTATCAGTATGGTTAGTATTTGGCAAAAACTAAAAAGTGAATGAAAGCAGGCTTTGACCATAGTAAAAATAATAATAATAAAATTAGTAATTAGCATTTAAGTTTAGAAACTTACTCTGTAAATATGAAGCATTACTTACAGCAAAATAAAGATCAACATCTGTTGAAAAAAATATTATTCTAAAAATTTTCATTAGAATTAAGCCTAGTCTGCACACATCTGTCCTACACAGTCCACCTAAACAGTATATCTGAGAAACAATCTGTAGTTGCAATAAAAGTTATACTAAATTATGTATTTCACTTTTAGCACTCCACATGGAAACAATATTAACTCAAAGTTTACAATGCCAAATAGACCATTCTTCCTTTTTTATATAATTATCTATTTTTATTTGACATAAAGAATATTCTTTTTTTTTTAGTTAATAATCATCTTTAAGATATAACACTTTGTAAAAGCAAACAGGAAACATGATATTTATTGCAACAATAATTCAAATTTGTAGAAATTTCTTTATAATTTCTCAGGTGATTTGGGTATTTAGTCAGGTCACTGTAACAATCTGTCCTGAATCAGGTCATCAAGTTGCCTGGCAACCCCGGAAGTACTGACAAAAGCAGTACTACCTTTCCATATTTTTTTACCTCCCCTTAAAAATCAATGACAGTCTTTATATTTGTGATGTGAGATTTGCTGAGAAAATGCATGAAATTGCCAGAGAAGTGCATTGCTCAAGATATTCAATTTTGAAGGCTGGGTCCAAGCATATCACTCTCTTTATGGTCCCTGTCATTATGGTTTTCCCTACCAGAAGCATTTGTTAAAGTATCATTTACAGAGACACTATTTCATTTAGTATATGTACTTCATCTCAGCATTGGCTTTTTTTTTTTTTTTTTTTTTTTTTTTTTTTTGAGCTGTTTCATTCAGGACTGAGTAAGAGAGTAAGAGATTAGCCTGTTTCATGACAATATCATTATGATATTTTGTATGCAGCAGTTAAGTTTAGTCTCATGAGCAAGAGAGAGTGATTATGGGGTGAGGCAACCCTGATGCAATACTGTTTACATTCAAGAATGTAAAAATGTATTTTCTGAACACAGAAAGACTTTATTTTCTGAACACAGCAAAATTCAATGGACACTAAATTCCATGAACACTAAAGTTCATGAACCAGGTTCCTTTTCAGTCAAGAAGCTTTCTTCTCCCAGTCATTTTGCCAGGATTCTGCAGTGCTTATATCTAGTGTTCATGCTTTCATTCTCCCTTAAAGTTTCCCCAGTCTCTCTGCTATTTGCCAAAGGAACATACAAGATACCACTAAATAATAGCTATAAAACCCCAAACTCTTGCTAATTTGTAATGATCTGTGTCTGCACTTGAAATCAATTTTGTTATCTGAGCATGCCATTGTGCATCATTTTGGATATCAGTATTAGAAAGAAATCTGGGTCTAAGACAACGTCCTAGCCCTGATTCACCATGGTGTCAACCACACGTCTAATCAAACAACTGGTGTGGCCCTGAGGAAGCCAGGACCTGCTACCTTTCTGTAGAGTGAGACATGGCCTTAAATATCTTTACCCCCAAAACAAGGTGGTGCTATTTTATATTTGTTTTCTTTCCAAAAAACAACAGGGAATATTTTCCATGAGTTGTACAAGTGTAAGAAAACTCAACTGTGGCCAGAAAGTATGTCATGGTGCTGCCATTTTAAAAAAGGTTTATTATCCATCCTTCTTTTCTCAAATTTAAAATTTTAGTGGCAGAGAAACATACATGATTATTGGATTTCAAATTTATAATCTTGCACACCTACTACCATGTAAGAAATTGCAGGTATCAGAATTTGTTATAAGGATTTCAACATTACAGAATAATGGAGAAAGGAAAATGAGGGATAAAATCCTAATTTTAAAAAATAAGAGTTAGAGTGTTTAGGTATTTGTTGATTGTCCCTGCATCTAGTATGTAGGCTGTTTATGTGTGAAATATGGACTGTTTGCCACTTGATTGTATGATTGGTTACCTTAATCATTAGACATTTTTTCTGCTTTCTGGTTTGACAAATGAAACTTGTAAGATAGGTGATGAACAGAAGACAAGGGGTGAATAGTGAAAGCCCCTTTTTAATGCACTATTACCCAAGTCTGAAGGTAAAGATGGGTTTTGTGTAAAAAACAAACTAACTGACCAACAAAGAAAACCAAATCAAACCAAAAGCAAAAACATCACCACCACAAAACCTTTTGTGAAAAGTTTTGACAATTAACAAAATATTATTAGGCATAAATATAGCCAATGTGAGCAATCACTTAGCTTTCAAAACAGTGTTCACAAGTTTTTATAATATTTATATTTATATTTATATTTATATTTATATTTATATTTATATTTATATTTATATTTTATTTCGAAGGGTGTGAGAAGCTGAGCTGAACCCAAAGCTTAAACATCGGTATTTTTTTGCTGTAAAAGTATACTTTTGTATGCTCAAATAGTAGCTGATCTGGCTGTCATACACTTTCACATTTCACTTACCTTCTGAGAGACATACAGTATGCTTTTCAAAATTCTGACAGAGTCTGTCCATGCAGAAAAAATGATTTCTAGGCTAGTTTTCTTTTTGCAAATCACGTGGAAAAATATAAATAACTCCAGGATTCCCTTATTGGGTTCTTCTGTCTGGCTTCTGTAACCATTTCCCCAAGGGAAAGATACTTGCTCTCCCAGGAAGACTCCCTTTTCCAAACTCTGTCTTATTTAGCCAAAATTCTTCTGATAGCACTGATAAACATTCAGTAAAGACATAATCAGGTAGGTAAGTAATAAAATAGATCAAAAAGCCCTGGTTAGGGCTAAGTTAACAAATTGTCTTTATAGTACAATGTTAGCATTGTACTTGGACATTTCTGTTGCAGAATATGCATTTTATTAGTTACAGTCAAAAAGCTTGCATTAGATTTACAGTAATGGACTGTTATTATTATTTAATTCATGGAAGCAAAAATGAACTATATTAGACACCAATTTTTGATGCAAAACTGCTTTGTAAATATATGCGAACTCAATAATTTTATACTGTACAAAGTCATTAGTTTGGTGATCTTAAGTGATTTAGCTAGAATTAATCCCTCATATGAAGAGCACATTACAGAATGTAAAATAATAGTTTTATATGTGTAAAATATAAAATTTCTGAAGACTAAAAATTATTTCCACATCTCTAGTTCATAGAAATTGCAAAGGAAATCTATCTCAGGAAAAAAAAAAAAAAAGTGAATAAAATGTTTTGTATGTTTGTTCTTTCTTACCCCCATTTTAAATATGCTCATTAGAGAAATCCAGCACATCACAGAATTTGTTGCAATTTTTGTTTTGGAAGGTGAAATGAAGTTGAAAGAATTGAATCAACCACACCTCTTTGTGAAAAACATGTAGCAAAACAACTAATATATAAAATTGCAATTAAAAAGGGAAGAATGCTTCCAAACTAAATATGATGTTATGAAGCTGAATATGTAATGGTTAGTGACTGAGACTGAAACCTTTTATCAAAGGCTATGGTGAAAACTGTGTGTTATAATTACAGTTTTTCTTTTGATCTTTAATCTAAGTGAAAGATTTCTTAAGAGTCTTACAATAACCATTGAAAGTGAGGACACTCAATTTCTACTAAGTGCAGAAAGACAGCTTTTTTAACTTATGCCTAAAATTCAAGGGGAAAAAATGCTGACCTATATAACCAATAAAATTACATCCATAGAGCCACTTAGTTGTCTGTGACGTACCCAGTGAACTACATAGTCAAATACCATTGAAACAGAACATATTACCCTTTAAACCTAATATTCAAGTCTCATATGGCAAACAAGCTTTATTAGCTTTCCATTTAATTCTGCCTTTTGTTATTAACTAAGAATACATAGATATCAATGGCATATCATGGTAAATTAATGGATATAGATAAAATCTATAAATATTCATTATACCTCATTATTGAAAATTAATGTGTAATGTTTTGAAATTAAGGGTATTCACATTTAGAGATATGTATCACTTTTCTTACATATGAGACATAAGAAATAAATTGCTCTAAAGCAAAGTTTAAGTTTATTCCAAGGGTGGCCCTGATAGTCTGAAAGTATGTTTTAAATGGGAAATTTTGAAAGACTGGAAAACAAAGACAGTGCTGCTGGTTGGCTTCACACGTGATAAACAGCTGTCCAGGACATTATTTTTAACAGCTTGACCATTTTTTTCATTACTTTGTCTTAAACTCAAAATATTCTATTCTGGTGCTATGTCTGCATCCCTACCTTCTGCAGGAGTGGCTCATGGGGCATGGTGAAGGACATGTTTGCTACTTATATACATTAGTTACCTTTAAGAGAGTAATTTGGCATAGTTCTGGGTGAAGTCAGTCTGTACTTATTGGGGAGGCCACAAGTCACTAGATTTTTGAAAGTGCATGTGTCTTCTAACTCATCTAGAAGCCTTCTCCTACATTTCTGCATTTGCAGTGACATTAAGAGGATTGTTCCAATAATCGCCGAAACTATGGAAGAAGGAATCTGGAGTTGAATAGAAAATTGAAATGGATGTTGATAGTCTGCTAGGAAAAAAATGTATTTATGGTTGTGTCTGTGTAGAACTATGTGGAGTTGAGATGCCTAATTTTTTCTTTCATATAGAAATACTAGACTATTAAAAGAAAAAAAAAAAAAAAAAAAAAAACATAAGGATGTATCATTACCTTTCAATCCAACAGCTTTTTAGATAAAATTAAAATTACATCATAATGCAAAAAGTGTAATTGTAGCCTCAATAGTAGTTTCATCATGCTCACTAACTACTGAAGGACTACAAGTCTGAGCAAGAGACAATGTTCAGTATTTCAAAATATTAGCACTAAATTTAATAAATGTGAATTCCACCCCAGAAGCTGAGTGCTTCATTTTCAGGAGTCTCAACAATTACTATCAAAATATTTAGCGTTCTTGTAGGGCCCTTAGGAATATGTAAAACCTCTCCATTTTGGAGTTTACCTTGGACAAGCTCTTGCCCATTTTACCTTCTTTGCCTTCATGCCTGCCTGCTCCTGTCACTCAGCTGACAGTGGGCTTTCTCCATCTCCTCATTCCACACTACTGTTTTTGGGTGTTTTATTGTTTTCTGCAACTTCTACCATCTGGGAAAAAAAAAAAAAAAGCCTTTTTACATTTTTTTTTCCATTTCACAGAGCTTCCACATACTTTATTTTCAAAGCTCAAATGGAAAGATTTCTCTTACTGTCTTCCTTAATACTGTTTTTATTTCTTCTTCTACCTGCTTTTCAATTTTGAGTTGACATTACTATGTAAGTCAATTCTCACAATTAAGGTATAAAAATATAAACAAGACTCTCTTTCCCTCGAAGATGTGAAAGAAAGTTCTAGTATTGCAAAGACTCAGACACATGATAAAATTAATACAGAGCAAATGCTTTCACCAATTTATTTGAGCTATGTATAAAGTTTGATATGTTCTAGGAATGTGACTTACCTTTGCTATGCAGTAAGAAAGATGAAGACTTTAAAACATGAGCATCATTTGAAAGTGTCCATTTAAACCCTGGAAACCAAATTCTGTGACCTCTTTTGATGGTATTTTTGCCTGATTAATGAAAGAAAAAAAGACTGAAGCATTTTGCTCAGATTAATATCAGTACAAGAGGTACATTCATTCCATCTTCTGTTGTCAGTGGATAGACAGTCAAACCTTTGTTAGACAGTATCCATCCTCCCTTCTTATGGGAGATACAAATCATGTCTTTCTCAAGAGAAAAAAAAATAATCTTCTGTGCTCTTTCGAAAAGAAAATTCTAATGCATTTTGGAGGGCCTTTCACCCTTTTTTATACATGTAGCTACTGCTGACCAAGAAAGAAATATAACTTAGGACACAGAACAGTTTTAGTGTGTAAACTTGTGATGCCATACAATATGTCTTAATATTATAGGTTTAATGCTAACTGTGCCCCAGTAATTTAATAATTCTGTGGGAAGACTGCTGGGTTATAGAGGATATTTGTCATGTGATTTCTTTGTGGCAAATCAGAAATTACAGCAGTGCTCAAAGGAATAGAAATCTTAGATACTCATGACCTTCACTGAAACCCCTTTCGTCACTTGTCAGTTCTTTAAGGGGCAATTTAATTGTAGCTCTTTGGCGGTGACAAGGTAAGTGCTGGCATTT
Organism: Aythya fuligula; assembly: GCF_009819795.1. Lineage (NCBI taxonomy): Eukaryota > Metazoa > Chordata > Aves > Anseriformes > Anatidae > Aythya > Aythya fuligula. The sequence goes on along the minus strand of NC_045561.1, from coordinate 101,112,956 downwards.
TGGCACTGTCATTCATTAACCTCATGCAATGTCAGCAGCAGTACCTCAGACATGTCACCATTTCCCCAGTGACAGCAAGCTGACTTTTAGGACATATGTTATTCCAGAGATGCCTACTAGACAAGTCGACATGCTTCACATTTTTATGTATTGGGCATCATTTGTGAATTGTTTATGCAGTTAAATAGTTTCAAGAGTAAAACCAGCTTGTCTAAAAACAGGAGAAGAGAATGTGCTATAAGCAGAAAACTATCTAAATTGTTTATGCTGCTTTGGAACTTAAAACAAACAAACAAACAAACAAAATGAAAAAGTGGATTGAATTTAAACTGATAGGGAACAAAAATCTGCTGTCATAATACCCAAAGGTTTAATAAAATTCTGTCATGCATAAATTTTTTGAAGCATCATTCAATAAATGAAATGCCAGAATGCAAGGCACTCAATATGCATTATAATTATTAGCATTTGTTCTGCATTTCCTATTTCAATGTGCTTGTAAGAAATCAGATTATTAATAATGAATAGATTGAAGGGAAGAATGGGTGCTGAGAACTATTTGCTGATAACAACAATAATTGCCAATGCCTAGAAAAACTGCATATATTTGAATGCACCTTTCTTCTTCTCCTTCTTCATTTGGGCCTCAGAGTGACTGGAAATTCTGTGCAATACAGCAATATAAATGTTAATAATGACAATAATAATAAATGAACTGTTTCTCACTTTTCAAAAAACAGTATGAGAACTAAAGATCACTCAAAAATAATGTTGTTATTATGTTAATATTATGCATATCTCACGATAAAAACACTTGAATCTAGATTTCAAACTCCAGGGACATAAATCTTTTGTCCATCTATTCTTTATCCTTTTTTTAAAAATCTGCGTCCATGTTGAGGCTGGATCTCAAAGCACTCCCATATCTCCAGCCTATACAAAAATCTATTCTGACGATCCTACAGCTTGAATCAGCATCCATTGGAGAGGTGAGAATAATCAGTTATGGAGTTCATTGCCTTCTTAAAAACCATTCAATAATATTTACTGGATACAAAATGTGACTTCTGTCATTGGAGCAACCTCTCAAAAAACATATAGGAAGAAGAAAAGTAGGCATTAAAATGTACTAGTCATTAAAATGATTTTCTGCAAATGCTGAAGGAAATTTTTATGAGACTACTAAACTTTTCCTTTCAGCAGAGACCATATAATGAAAATGTACATATTGCAAATGTCAAGTTATCACGGCACAGAAAAAACATGCAGCTCTTGTATTGAGGTGAAATTGAAGAGAAAACCAATTACCAATATAATTATTGCACAGTTCAGCAGATGAAATTTCTGTCTTAGAAATTTTTGTCATTTTTACATTTATTGCTTATTTCAGTTAAAACATCATACTTCAGGCAAATATCACCAACCGGGCAAAACAGTGACACTTTCCTAGGATAAGACATATATAAGATTGTTTTTTGATAAATTACAAATGCTGCTTTATGGTGCTTGTTTCTTTTTTTTTTTTTTTTTTTTCTTTTTTTTTTTTTTTTTTTAATTGTAACTGATTCAAAAGCTATAATTGTTAAAATATTTAAATGATACCCTTTTATTTTCAAACAATTTTCCTTTAATTTTTAATAAATATTGATCATATCACTGTGACTTTATTAAAATATATATATATTCAAAGCAGCAGAAAAAGGTTTGAATGATTTGTTTCTATCAGGTCTACTACTGAGTTCAATAGAAACCTTGTAGGTGAAAGCAAGGACATCTCTGAGAATATATGAGTGGTGTGTAAGCAGAACGACTGAAACCCCAGGTAGGTGAAGTTAAATGAATTGCAGAACAGTTGTGACAGTCAAAAATGGACATTTCAGTGCACTATTACAGTGTGTCTGTAAAGAAACAATATTCATTTCCTAATATTTTATTATACACAATTGTTCAAATTACACACACATAGTTTTGCAATTAAAAATGCTTTCTGTGCTGAAGAAATATTGAACATTTAGAAATCATCAATGGCATCAGCAGAAAAGTAAAAATGACTGTAGCATGGACTTTTCCAGTCAAACATGTTGGAATAGATGTAAAGAAAAGAAACAACAACAATAACAACAACAAAACCACCTTCAATTACAGAAAGGATTCTGTCCACAGAATTCCATACTGCTCAACCAGGCAGTTTAAGAGATCTCTTTTCCAATTGCAGCACTGCATCTTAGAACTGCACTGAGAACAGCGCTTGCCAGGAGGGCCCATTGTACATTCACACAAATTATATGAATTGATCCAACAGTATTTTCTAGAGCATTTCAAGAGAACTTAGGTTCCATCTCTGTTTTTTACTTCCCCCCCCGCAACACCCCTCCCTGCTCCGACACACACACATACATCCTGGGGTTGGTAATACTGATGAGTATCACCTTCCATCGTACATAAAGATTTGGAGACATAACATTAATTGCTGTCTTGATAGTTTTCAATTTGATCACTGAAAATTGAACCAAAGCAAAAACAAGTGCAGAAATAGCTGGATTGAAAGATTATGATGAATCCCTGAAGTTTGTTTGTTTTCTTCAGTTTTTCTGACACATTTCCAGAGCTATATTACTCCTCAAATAATAAACATAGTATTACAAAATTGTAAAATTTCCTACTGCTAAATTAAAGACACTTTTCACTGCACAAATAAATGAATACAAATTCTCACTGGAAGGAGCAAATCTTTATAAGAAACAGATTGGCAGACCTGATTCTATACTGCTTTGTTTCATTTTTTTCTAAATAGAATGTCATATTCTTTTCTACCTTACATTTATATTGGTCCCCACTTTCATGCTATCTCACTTAGTGGGCTTCTCAGATGATTAATCTTGAAGTAACAAGGCATCAGATGTCTTTTAGCAAGTCCTTTCCTACCTTGAATGGGAAAGATGTGATACTACTGGCCCTGGAGAGCTGAGCAGGTCAATATGAGGGCAGAACTGACTGATTATCTTTACCTTATACACATTTAACCAAAAAGGTGAGAGAAGCTAAACGAGATGATGTTCTGCCTGAGAGCTGGCAGGATAGGAAAACAACAGACAAAGAGATTTGGTCTGTCAACTCCTTCCAAACAGAAGTACCAATTTCACTTTGCTTACTTACCTGCAAAGATCTTGACAAATTTAGCAAACATTGATTAGTTATCCAGGCAAGTCCACAATAAAATAAAAATTTGTTCTACTGAAGGAGAAACAGGAAGTAGATGGGACTCTGGTCCTCTTTAACAATCATTTTATCGGAACTGAGTTCAAAGAAATTAAAGCACTTGGTGACAGTCTGACAGGTGACAGAATTCCTCTCCAGACTCAAACACTGGAATGATCCAGGCTTGTTCAGCCTGGAGAAGAGGAGGCTCAGGGGCGACCTTATCGCTCTTTTTAGGTACCTCAAGGGAGGCTGTAGCGAGGTGGGGGTTGGCCTGTTCTCCCACGTGCCTGGTGACAGGACGAGGGGGAATGGGTTTAAGTTGAGCCAGGGGAGTTTTAGGCTAGATGTTAGGAAGAACTTCTTCACTGAAAGGGTTGTGAGGCATTGGAACAGGCTGCCCAGGGAAGTGGTGGAGTCACCATCCTTGGAAGTCTTCAAAAGACGTTTAGATGTAGAGCTTAGGGATATGGTTTAGTGGAGGGCTGTTAGCGTTAGGTTGGAGGTTGGACTCGATGACCTTGAGGTCTCTTCCAACCTAGAAAATTCTGTGATTCTGTGATTCTGTGATCTTGTTTAGGTTGACTAAAAATAGGAGCCTATAGCCACAGGCCATCTCTGAGGGTATCTGCATGGGGCTGATAGATGTGGCACAAGACTCCTGCCTTTGGAGTAGCTTCTGAAAGGCCAGACAGGATATCCTACGCTATCTCAAATGGTTTGAGACAACTGAGCAACCCACATGAGGTAAGCAACCCACATTCATAAATGTAGCTGTTTCTGACATGGATTTCTACATGTATATGAGCCAGGTGTAAAGGCACCAGTAACAGTCAAGGGAAATGTGATCAATGTAGTTAATGGAGACAAAAGGGGAATTCAGCTCACTCTCAAGTACTTGTTCATCTGAATTTCTGTCTAGGTTTCAGTTATTATAGTTATTAGATCTTTATGGATGGATACATGGAGATCTCTGAACATATTCTGAACTATTCTTAGGTGCCATAAATATTCTATTCAGGTTTTATGCCTGGTAAAGCTTAGCCTTTCTTCCTATAATATCAGGCCTCATTTTCCATCCACAGAGCAATAAACTGATTATTTGTGGATGTCATAAATATACCAAATATAACAAGAGACAGTCTTCCTTTTACAGAGAAGTAATAGAATATGTTAACTTCGGTATTAATTATGGAGTTACTTCACCATGCAATAAGCCATTATCCAAGGTCTGTCAGTTGGATGATATTTGGTTTACTAACCTCTCATTTTGATAGGAGTATCTCAAACTAGTCTAGGAGAACCAGTAGTTCTAAATTTATGTTGAAACGGAAAAAAAAATGAGAGTAGAAAAGCCCCAGAGGTTGAACAAAAGGGTGATAGTGCAAATAATTTTGAGAGACTCAAAGAGCACGTCAGTAAGATTTAAATGGGAGACAGGAAGCTCAATGTATGTTTTCATAGAAAAATAATCTTTTGTAAATGCAGGACCAGCCAAAATCATAGAAAAGTAATCGGCAGCAAAGGGAGGGAGTGAAAGAACATGATTCAGTGGAAAGAAAAACATTTATAGGAGAGAGGAGTTGGTGAATCTTAAAAGGATTCTGTCTTTGGCTAAAACTCCTATGAGTGAGAGGAAACTGATAAAGAAAAGTCTATAAGTGTGTTCTTTATTTTGTACAGGTCTGCATTTCCAATCCTAAAAAGGTACAAAAACTACTTAAGGATAAACATTTGTCTGTGTGCTGTTTTAGCCCAGTTAAGGATTAAGCTGTAAAATGGAGTATCTAGAGCTCTATCTGTGCTAGCTGCTCTACTGGGCTAAAGCTTGTTCTGTGTCCCTGAAGCATCTGGCATGGCACAGCTCACTTCCACATAGATAACCTCACCCAGAAGAGTGGCGACACACCTGCTCTGCCCCCAGTCAGCCCAAGCTGGGTTTGGCTAGAGTCATAATGCTCAAGCAGCTGGGCCTGGCCTGGTTTTGGTCACTCCTCCTACAATGACAACCAGGAGGATGAAGGGAAGGTACTTCCCTAAGTTACTGACAAATGCTGAGCCTTGAGTGTAGCAAAGGTTGTTCTGGCAAGTGGCACTGCATGCAAGCCCCAGGCGCCTGTCCCCACATTAAACACTGGGCTCCTGTGTTCCAGGCTCCTACTATGTGGCAGAAGCCTACTATGATTCACATTCAGGGGATTTGCTTGTTCATACTAATTTGTTCTGCTAATTTCCCCTCTTTTATTTTTTTTTTAACAATTTATGTGACATTAAAAACTAAACTAAACCAACCAACCAACCAAATAAACAAACAAAAAAAAAACATTAAAAATAATATCTGGAACTCTTAGTCTCTTCTTGTTGTCAAACTCAGACAATTTCATACTTTATATACCCAAAAAAGACATGCAGACACTTTTAGAAACCATAAATACACTTTCATTTATTTAATTACTGGTCCTTACACACTTACACCTTTAAAAAAATATACACTTAATATACAAATGAATTGCAGAAGACAAATAAATTTAGTTTAAGCATCAATTACTACGTCTGTCTAGATTTCCATAACAGATAGAGAACCTCATCTGTGAACCCACATTTCTGAACATCTGTAGGTAAAATTAATTTTATACCAGCCTGTATACTGACATCAACATATTTTCAGAAATTTAATGAAACTGTATGCTGCTCTTCTTTACCTGCAGCAAGATTATCAATGCAAATTATGCATGTCACAGAGTGCAGTGACCTCAGGTCTCAAAGTGTTACTGCCCAAAACCCAATACCACATAAGACATACTGCTTTGAGTACTGCACTATTCTCTGGTCCAGGGAGCAAACCAGAGCAAAATGTACTTAATCCAAGCTACTCTTACACAAAATCACTTTTGTACAAGTCTCTGCTCCCAAAATGAAGAGGGCAGGAAAACTGAAGAAAAGGATGCTGAGGGGAGACCTCATTGCTTTCTCTAACTACCTGAAAAGAGGATGCAGCAAGGAAGGTGTTCTCTTTTCTCAGGAGACGAGTGATAGGATGTGAGGCAATGATCTCAAGTTGCACCAGAGAAGGTTTAGATTGGGTATCAGGAAGTATTTCTTTGTGGAACAGGCTGCCCAGGAAGGTGGTAGAGTCCCCATCCCTGGACGTATTTAAGAGACATGTACAAGGGACCTGGTTTAGCAGTGGACTTGTAGTGTTAGGTGGGTGGTTGGAGTTGATGATCATTCATTTAGAGTTGATTTAGGTCTTTTCCAACCTAAGTGATTATAAGAATACATTTTTCCCTCTAGATCTTTCCCCATTTTTGTAGCCCTCCTTTGGACAGTCTCTAATAGCTTTATGTCATTCTCATATTGTGGTGCCCAAAACTGCCCACAGTGCTCAAGGTGAGGCTGCACCAGCACAGAGCAGAACAGGACAATCATTTCCCTTGATGGGCTAGCAATGTTGTGCCTGATACACCCCAGGGTACAGGTGGCCCTCCTAGCTACCAGGGCACCCCGTTGACTCATCTTGCCGTGGATGATAAGGCAGACATACTGGATCCAGTTCTAAACTGAAGTCAGTGGCTACAGCTATACTGGTAAATTTTACTCTTCTGGGACACAAATCTGGTCAAAAGACCTGTTATCAACTCTGAAAGTGTTAGAACTGTTCTCTAGAACCATTTAGCTTTAGAAAGTGGCACTGTCCCAGGCAATATTCAGGCATGTTCATGAACAACCTCAGATGGGCAATTTACGCATGCCAACTTGTTCAGGAGAGCTGCAGAGTATGAATGTACCAAGACAAAATCAGCTAGTGGTGGGGCAAGAGGACAGGATGTATACTGTTTTTTTCAATAATATAACTTTAGGATCCTTGCCTACTGTGTAGTATCCATGCCCCACAGTGCTGAATCTAGTGAACTTTTTCAGAACTGCACTATACAGGGAGCTTCAGTGGCTCTGTTGGAGCTAGAAGAGCTTGCATGGGTGGAGCTGAACTTGTGTTAATAATTCCAGCCATGCTATATTTGGCTCCTTGAGCTTTTTGGCAGCTTTCTCCAACAAACATTTATTCTGTTTTCTCCAACACAGATCATCTGTTCTATAACTGATTACATATGGTTTTATGTCAACTGAAGATCTAAAGTAAAATATGTAGCAAATCTGGAATACCACTGTAAGCAAAGTCCCAACACAACAAATAAACACCTCAACCTTATTCAAGAAGGTAGATAAAGTCATTGTACTGCTAAATCCTGGGCACAGTAGGACAGATGTCTGCTGTAAACTGAGTTCAGTGGCCTTGAACAGTTGTATATAAAACTTCAAGACATACTCTGACTGCACATCAGAATGAGTACACGTGTTATGGCTTTTTTGTCATACCACTATGCTATTTTTTTCATTTTTGTTTTGTTCTGCTCTCATTTAATAGGTCTGAGATTCTAAACTATCCACAAAGACACAAAACACTTCATTCTGCAGAAGTTACAGGAAATACAGGTATCATCCCTGTTGCCATTTTCTTCTGTGCCAAGTGTAAATAAAGGATACATGGGAAATCCCTCTCTTGCTTCGAGGTTTTATCCCAGACTTCAGTGAAGGGAGTATCTCACCTTTGGAGAGGAGTGCAGGGGGAGTTCTGAGAAAATACTGTGCACAGCTACAGATGTCAGTAAGAGGAAGACAGAAGTGGAAAAAAATATAGATGAAAATTAACTTTTATAACTTTTTTTTTTTTTTTTTTTTTTTTTTTTTTTTCCTGATAGAACCCCAGAATTCAAACCATCAAACTTCCCTTATAGCTATAACACACTTTGGATATTTCACAATCTTCCAGCAATTGGTGCTTCTGCTATCCTACCCTGAGAGTAAATGAAGAATCAGAAGCAGGGACAGGCTTAATAATTTCTATACAATTTCAAACACTGCAATGAAAATATATACACCTTTTTTTCCTCAAACACTTCCTGTTCATTTCATTCTTATTTATTCATTGTGTTAGAATAACAGAGTACTTGATATTTTTCACTTAGAGAAAACTATATTATAATTTGCTGTCCCTGTACAGGTTCCATATGGACAAGGAATAATTTGTTTAGAAACCAAAGGAAATAGATCTTTTAAAAATAATCTGTCATCCTGTAATATTCTCTATGGTATTTTGCTTTAAACTCAGTTCTTCCTGATCTCTCTCATTATTCACTGTTGAAATGTCTAATGCCAGAGTTGTAGGCCAACTGGCAGGAAGAATGCAGGCAAAGTATTATTTCCTTGTAACATGAAGTTGGATGTCTCACATTTGCTATTCTCTTTCACACCCAAGGCAAATCCTGAGTTGCATCACAATAACCCACATTGATGAAAGTGCCAAAAAGATATGAAAAGAGAGAAAATGAAAGGCTACTAACAAGGTATATTAAGAAAATCAAGGTCATGCTTTTTATTGTTTTGAAATCTTTGTACTATCTCCCATTTGGTATAATTAAAGACATTTTTTAAGGAGTTAGACTGGAATCTCAGTTGCATTGAAATAAATGGTGAAATCCTAAATATCAGTACCTAAATAAAATACTTATTGCTTTTGCTATCAAACCTTGTAAATTACCTTTTTGCTAACCAAGCCCACTTTTCTCTGGCAACACCTGAGAACTGTAGAGAACAGGGTAAGAATTCATTTTGGTATTACTCTCCGTATACAGGCATCTTGACATAGTAAGACAGAAGAAAGTAAGAGATTTGTCCAGACTTCAGCAGGAACAGCTTTCTGGAGCTCCCCAGTGAAAGCAGCATTACTTAACAGAGAGAAAAGAAAAAGCATATGTATTCTTTGAAGCTTTGCACCAATGTTAGATAAAATCTGCTTTTGATTAAATAAATAAATAACATCTGCTGAAATCTTAGAACAGACATGACAAACTGCAGGCTGAAACACTTTCATATATTTGATGATTTGCATCAGGCATATGTAAGCATGACTCTATCAGTAGTTCTGAAAATAAGGGTCAAATTCAGCTGTAGAAATGAGGATCACAACCAGAAGTGGGAATTATCAGCAGAAGCCTAAAAACCACTGCTATGTATGTTAAGCCTGGGTTGTATTTTCAAGATGTTTTTCTATGTTTTATATGCTAACCAGTGTAGATTTCATACTCCAGACTTCTTTCTTCTTTCTTTCATTTTTTTTTTCTTTCTTTCTTCAGTTCTTTAGTTCCAGGCTTTTTACTTGCAGACAGCACTTGAGTTAGTATATTTGGGATGAAACGCAACCTCTTCTCCCCTGATTAATACAATTCCCTCCTCCTTGGGTAACCAAAAGTTAATACTTTCAGAAAAGCCTCCCCTTCTAACACTACTCATAATTTTTCTCCTCTTTAGTACACTAAAAACAAACAAACAAACAAACAAAACAAAACAAAACAAAACAAAAAACTATGTTAATCTCACCTTTCTTTCTAGAATCATATCTCTGTGGTTTTCACTGTCTTTTGCATGCATGTGAGACGAGGGGTTTCTATTTTTCTCTTTGTTCACAGTGTATTTGAACTTAAAGATGAGCACTACTGACATATTCATCCAGATCTACCAAGTTACAATTACTTGTACAAGTCTTCTGTTGTCTATAGGATACTGACATATGCTATAATTATTATTCCATCACTGCCCTTAAGAGTGAACATCTGCTCCTACCCTATCATCACAGTTTTAATCTTGTAGCTCCTGTTTCCTTGAAGAGAAATCCAAATGAGACAGACCCTGTCTTTTACTTTTCTCCAGATTTTGAACAGCTTCCAGGCTTTCACCAGAGCAAAGTGAATACCTCAATCTCCCACCAGTATTCATTTAAATGAAAAACTAAATTCCCTGTAGCTGTGCTTGAGCCTATGAGCAGATGGAGGGAGGTGGGAATCCAACTTGCTCACAGGCATAAACACAGTAATAGCAAATTGAATTTTCTATTCAAGAGGTGGGGTCAGAGTGCTCATAGAGCAGCCAGTGGCTCATAGAGCCACTCTGCAGACTATAACAAATGTGGGGACTGTAGTATTTACATCAATATGAAACTTCTACCCTTCAACTCAAATGCAACTTTCTCTCATGTAACCTTTCTTATATATGCTATAAAGCCTCTTTTTGCTCCTGCCACCTTGACTCACTCTACAGTCTACCTGTGGAGTTGTTTTTTTTTTTTTTTTTTTTTTTTTTGTTCGTTTGTTTGTTGTTTTGTTTTGTTTTAATTTTTGCTGGTACCCTTTGCCCAGGGTAAATTTTACCCATTGAAATCACCAAGGGCAGAAACAAAAATAAAATATTCTCCCAGCAGATCACAATTCAATAGTAAATAATATTCAGAGCTACATGAGATAATGCTTTGCATTTTTAATGAATTTCTGTGATGAGAGTGGACAACCAACCATACACATTCAACATGGCATTGCTAAGGAGCCCTTGTCCTTCCAACATTTACCTGTACCTGAAGAACACAGAAGATACAGCCCCGTTGATACAAAAAATACCCACATATAAAAGAATGAGTTGCAACCTCAAATGATGTAAAACTGAGTTCAGTCAGACCCAAAATGCTGAATGGGAAAACTGTGCCCCTTTCAAACCTTCAATGTGAAAAGAAAAACAAACAAACAAAAACAGAAAAAAAAAAAAAAAAGAATAAACAGTAACTAGAATACAAACACCTTTGCATATTGTCATGCATGAAATTCAAATCTGAATCCTGCTTTTTGGTCTGGCTCACCAGAATTTAAAACTACACCAGTGGTGCCAAATGGTATTTTCTGCTTTTGTTCACCAGCCCCATCTTCTTTGCCTTGGAAAATGGTTTTGTAAGCAGTACCCACAAGAACAAAGTCTTTTATGTAAATTCCTGCATTGTAGCTTTAAAATGTTGCCTCATATAATGAACTTCTTACACTGAGAAATGAAAAAAAGCACCAGTCATAATTTCAATACCATCTTTCTGCTTACTTGAGGGTGACAGCTGTCTGTGCTTGTTGGGTCTTTTCAATGCCACATTACATTTCACCATTTCTTTGGAAATACTGTTTGTCTCTTGCTTTACAGTAAATATTTCATGATACATTCAACAATGAGAGATGTAATTCATTTGAATGTTTTTTAATCAAACTTTTTTTTTTTTTTTAGCTGATGATGAAGACTGAGTGAAGCGTGCTTGTAATTTTAAATCAATCTCAGGGATAACTCTGGTAATGTCTCAATTTCTGCAACATTTGGATCTCAGTTATAAACACCAACATTTACAGGAATATCATCACTACCTTAATTTAAAATGACCTGGAAAACCATTTTAAAATAATTTTATAAAAAGCTTATTTTAACCTGTTTTTCTAAGGAAAGATGGCATATGCAGTTATAACTCTCCAAACCAGTCTCTGAGTTTGTTCTCTGCTTTCAAATCTCATTTAATTTCAACAAACTCCAGTAGGAAAGTAAAAAGCTCAATGATATTAAATTCCTACTTAGTTCCTAAAGGAACTTACCATATAGAGGAAGGACATCCAAATTAGAGCATGCACTGAGGAAAAAGTCATGCAGTCAAACACAAGAGTCACCACATGGGTAACAGCCACACAGAAAAGTGTTTTTGTTTGTTTGTTTGTTTTTACATTTTTATTATTATTATTCTGCTGTTTGTGGAACAATTTGTTTTTCAGAAGACATCAAAGTAAAATGCAGTGCATTTTGTAGGACTTTGATATGGTAGGTCTCATTTTGTTCTTAACACACAGCTCTGAATGCAGGAAGTTCGGAGTGCAGTGAAGTGCCACAAGACTTCTCCTGAGACCAGCCTCAGAAGGGTTTCTACCTCAGACCTCTCTATCAGAGAAAATCACACCATCAATAGCTGTCTGCCTTGCAGAAGTTACATCAGACCTTCCCCTCTATCAATGTTGATTGCAAATGTATGTCTGAAATGGGACTCCTCATGTCATTCCTTTGTTATCTGCAAATGGTTTTTAACTGGTAAAATGGGATACCTTGCCTACCCAAGAGTTTTGATATTCATGTCTGGTGACAATGAACCAATGTAGGTCTCATATAGTACAGGGCATTGCTTTAGGTCACATCAAAGGAGGTGGAGGTATGATGTGGTGCAACAGCACCATCATGATTCCCTAAGAGTCTACAATTTTTAAAAGAAACATGTAGAAATGAACATACATTTGCAAATCATAAAGAACATTTATGGTGCACATTCACAAAAGAGACAACTAGCAAGAGAAAAATATTTTTAAAATACAAAACAGATTGACTGTGTAAATGCAAAATAATGCATTTCAAGTACTTCTTGTGCTATTTATGTTTGCTCTCTCATTACATGTTCACTGCATTGGTTTGCAAACTGCTAATGTGTTTGCTTTTCCTTAAAAATACTGAAACATAAAATAATTCACAGAGTATACAGCTGGCTAGGGCAGGCTTAGGTAGGACAAAAGGGTTAAAATGTGAAAAGGTTTTGTTCATAACAGGAAAATTTCTGGGTTCCCCTTCCTTCCCCAAGAACACAAGACAAAAATGTTCAGAGCAGGGTGAAAGTACCTCAGCAATTCTGGGCAGAAATCTCATATTCCATAACCCCTCTACTTTCAGAGAAAAAACAAAAAAAAACAAACAAACAAACAAAAAAACACAACACAAACAAACTGTGCTTATCATCCCAAAGCAAACAGTTCACAAATGCTAGCATATAACAACATTTTGCCTACAGTGATACTTAAATAGGAAAATGCTACTGGAAACCCTTGTTTATATGGATTTATACCAGTTGTATACTGGTTTAACTTGAAGATTACTTGCGCCAGTGGAAGAGAAATAATGCGATTCAGGAAATTTGCTGGAAAAATAAGAACAGCACACACTTTATATATTCAATGTTTTCATTCTGAACCAGAGAGGAAAAAATATATGTAAAATCAAATAAAGCAACATTCAACATGCTTCTAAAGGACTTGGAGTTTTCCCTGATTAAAACTTTGTAGTTTGATGGGCTAGTTTCTTGGTGTATATGTACCTAGTTGGTTATTTTATTTGTTGCTTAAAATTAAAATATTTATAAATACAGAATTACGCTTTCATCAAGGTCTTCTAAAATACAATAATTTAAAGATGCAGGACATTTAAAAGGTACTCCTTTTTCAGCATGAGTGCAATAAGCCTATTAAGCTTATTGCATGAAGTCTTACCTGAATGCTAAATCCACAAGCAAGGGCACCAGTTTTCAGGAAAAGGGCACCACATGTCAGGAAAATGGTAGACAAGAACCACAGGAGCACAGAGCACACAAGGATGCTGTCACACCAGTGATACCTATGAGCAAACATCAGGATATTGCAATATTGCCCCATCTACAGCTTTGAGGGAGGACACTCTCTAGTAGTTGTGATGGCCTCTTTGAATTTGCAGGAAAGATGAACCTCGATGAATCCCCAGGTAATTCTGCAAAGTAAGCCAATAAATAAAAAAATAAATAAAAATAAAATAAAAATTATATAAAATTGTACTGGGTCTGGCTGGAATGTTAACTTTCCCGGCAGCAGCCCATACAGTGCTGTACTCTGTACTTGTAGCTGGAACAGCAGAGTTATCAGTTTTGTGTCTACTGCTGAGCAGCAGTGGCACAGCATCAGGCCTTTCTCTAACCCTCCTAGGGGGTGGGCAAAAAGTGAGGAGAGAAACATCACTAGGGCAGCTGACCTGAACCAATCAAAGGGATATTCCATACCATGTGATGTCACACTCGGCAATAAAAGGTGGAAACAGGAAGAAGAGGGGAGGGGTGGGCTCTTGTTGTGAAAACATCGGTCCTTCTCCCGAACACTAGCTATGTCCGTTGAGGTCCTGCTTCAAGGACGTGGTCAAGCATCGCTCATTTGTGGGAAGTAGAGAGTAATTTCTTTCCTCTGCACTTCCACATAGCCTTCATTTGTTTTATTTGTTTGTTTTCCTCCCTTCTTTTTATTTTTTCCCGTTCCCCCCTCCCTTTTCCCCTCTGCCTTTTTATTTCCCTTTAGTTAAATTGTTTAGTTCATAATAATCTTTATTTAATTATTATTATTATTTCCCTTTAATTAAATTATCCTTATCTCAACCCGTGAGTTGTTCTTTGCTTTACTTCTCCCTCTCCTCATCTAAAAGAGGGGGAGTGAGAGAGCAGTTGTGGGGTTTAGCTGCCCAGCACGGTAAAACCACCACAAAAATAATCCCCAAAAGAACATCAGAAAGGATGCTAATAACGTATTTTCCACTATGTCAATAAAAATATTCCTTTCTTCTTTTCTGACTGCAAATATATGAATCAGTTTAAACTGATATATTTAAGGGATTAATAAAAGCATACATATTCATTAGTTTTCTACCAAGAGTAAAAGTCTTTAAATAATAAACAAAAATCAGTTCAGGCACAAAGTCTTAGAGATTATTTTGGGGGCAGAAATAGAGAAAGGACTGGGCATAATGACATGTCAATGATTGTTCCTGGAAATAAATAAATAAATAAATAAATAATGTCAATAATGATATAGATTTAAAACTAAATAAATAAAACAAAGATTAGCTCTGTAAATTCACTTCTCACTTCCCACCCATCATTTTTTCCACATTAGCAAAGTACTTTATGCAATAAATTAAAATTATCCACAATATGCAAAAGCCTTTTCATATTGAACAATCTGGAAACTATTTTTTTTTAAATAAACAAGTTGGATTACTCTTTGATGTTACCTGAAATATAAACTGCTGAAGATTTGCATGCTAAAGTTACTTTTGCAATTGGTAAACTTTCATGCTGGGTCTTATGTAAAATGACTCCTTTATAGTCTGGATGCTTTATTTTTTTTTTTTTTTATTTTAAAGTTAGTCATAACTCTTGTTATGACTAACATAACACATGTTATGTTAGTCATGTTAACATGTTACATAACACATGTAACTCAAAAGATTATGCTTTGGAGTTGAAAAGCAAAGTTTTCCTAAATTCATCCTACTGAGGCCATTTGAACTTCATTTACAGTATCAGCTGCCCAAATTATTTCAACTATACTGTTAGGATAATGAGGCAGATTTTCTGTCAGTGTCATTGTCATGATACACTACCTTTTCTCCATCTCAGAATTATAACTTCATTCTCCCAGGAAATCCACCAGATAGAACTAAATATTACAAATACTCAAGGACAAAAAATAAACACAGTAGTTGATGGTCAAATATTAAGATGACAATAGGCTAGGGCTGGAAACCTGAGTTGTATATGCACACAAAAACATACAAAAATACACACAAATACACCTTTCATTGCAGATACAAAACTTCTGCAGGAGGCCTTTCTGGATCCTCTCAAAATAGAGCTTCAAGTATTTTGATTGACTATGATGCAGAAGAGAATATATGAAAAATGTTCTCAGGCAATCTGTTTAAAATATATATATGACTTTTTTCTTTGCTTTTCTACATGTATAATATCATTCACTTTAATTGCTTCAGAAGCCACTCAAACTGTCTAGAACATACAAACAATATATAAAGTGTTCCCTTACCTTAAAACCCATCATAAAATGTATTTTTTTTTTTCTGCAAGCTGAAGGCTCTCACAATTCAAAGATCACCATGCATAGCAATAAGGTGTTAGAGTAGCAAACTGAAAGAATTCTCAGGCTCATTAAAAGTGCTAAAGCATTCTCACAGGTCACTGAATTGTCCTGCACTTCAATTGAAATCTTAAACCCACCACCTGCTTCCTCCTTTCCCTGTCCTTTCTCTATGCGCTGTGATAGGCCCTGTTCTTTTATCTCCCAGAGCATTTTCTTTTTCTATGTTCTTCCTACACTTCAGAGGAGTAACTCCCTTTCCTCCCACATTCCCTTTTTACAATGCCAAGGCTTGGTTTACATTAAATAAGAACAAGGAACACAATTAACCCTGTACTTGCTATAATCCTTGAACAAAGTTGTACCTTCGGTGAATGGAGCCAAGTCCAGTTGGAGGCCAGTCACTAGTGGCGTCCCCAAGGGCTCGGTGCTGGGGCCGGTCCTCTTTAATATCTTCATCGATGATCTGGACGAGGGCATCGAGTGCACCCTCAGTAAGTTCGCAGATGACACCAAGTTAGGTGCGTGTGTCGATCTGCTTGAGGGTAGGAAAGTTCTGCAGGAGGATCTGGATAGGCTGCACCGATGGGCTGAGGTCAACTGCATGAAGTTTAACAAGGCCAAGTGCCGGGTCCTGCACCTGGGGCGCAATAACCCCAAGCAGAGCTACAGGCTGGGAGAGGAATGGTTGGAAAGCTGCCAGGCAGAGAAGGACCTGGGAGTGATGGTTGACAGTCGGCTGAATATGAGCCAGCAGTGTGCTCAGGTGGCCAAGAAGGCCAACGGCATCCTGGCTTGTATTAGGAACAGCGTGACCAGCAGGGCTAGGGAGGTGATCGTCCCCCTGTACTCAGCTCTGGTGAGGCCGCACCTCGAGTACTGTGTTCAGTTTTGGGCCCCTCGCTACAAGAAGGACATCGAGGTGCTTGAGCGGGTCCAGAGAAGGGCGACGAAGCTGGTGAGGGGCCTGGAGAACAAGTCCTACGAGGAGCGGCTGAGGGAGCTGGGCTTGTTCAGCCTGGAGAAGAGGAGGCTCAGGGGTGACCTTATCGCTCTCTATAGGTACCTCAAGGGAGGCTGTAGCGAGGTGGGGGTTGGCCTGTTCTCCCACGTGCCTGGTGACAGGACGAGGGGGAATGGGCTTAAGTTGAGCCAGGGGAGTTTTAGGTTAGATGTTAGGAAGAACTTCTTCACTGAAAGGGTTGTGAGGCACTGGAACAGGCTGCCCAGGGAAGTGGTGGAGTCACCATCCCTGGAAGTCTTCAAAAGACGTTTAGATGTAGAGCTTAGGGATATGGTTTAGTGGAGGGCTGTTAGCATTAGGTTGGAGGTTGGACTCGATGACCTTGAGGTCTCTTCCAACCTAGGAAATTCTGTGATTCTGTGATTTTATCTGGCTGAGAATATCCTCTTAGCTCAAGCAAAAATAAAGAAATAAATTGAAAGCTAGAACATGCTCACATGCTTGCCTTTATGTTTTTAAGATTGTTCATCAAAGAGGTTCATGCTTAGAAAGGTTTTCTTGCAAACCAGGAAACTCTGAGGTTGTAAAAGTCATGACACATTGAAAGAAAATTGGGGGGACTTTTTACATGGGCAGATAGTGGTAGGGCAAGAGAGAATGGTTTTAAACTAAGAGATTTAGATCAGATGTTATTAGAAATACTTAGAGGGTGGTGAGGCACTGGAACTAGTTGCTCAGAGAAGCTGTGTTTGCCCCACAAACACAGGTGTTCAAGGCCAGGTTAGATAGGGCAACCTGATCTAGTGGATGGCATCACTGCTCATGGAAGGGGTGTATGGGAACTAGATGATCTTTAAGGACCTTTCCAACCTAAGTCATTCTATGATATTTTATCTATGATATTTTATGATATTCTATGAAACCTGAAAATAAGGATAGTTTATTGTCTCTGTTGCTTACAGCATGTGGCAAAGTACCACCTGTGTTGAGAGAAATCATTTTATCCATCAATGCAATACAGCTGTGTTGAGAAAAATGAAGCTAGTTTATTTTGTGTGTCTTGCCTGGAAGATCACTTGGGTACACAACAAGTCTTACTCTTCTAAAAATTTGGTTGCAAGGTTTGTATTGTCTGTCCCAGAAGTCATCCTTGTTTGACTTGGATGTCTGCCTGTTGACCAGTATGAATAATCAAGAATCCTTTTTTTTTTTTTTTTTCTTCCCCCCCCACACTTATGCTCAAAGATTAAATCTCACTTCCACTGGAGTTGTGGTAAACTCTAATTTAATGGTTAAGCCTCACTCCTATTTGATCTGGATTCTGCAGTTGATGAACTCTAACCATAATCTGACGATGACATGTATGTACCATGCAGAGGACAGGGGACTGTGGATACATGTTTAAGTTAATGTAAGTAGTTGTTTTCATATTTCGAAATGTATTATAAGCATCTGGAAAAAATATTTTCATTCAATATAGAATTATAGTGTTATAGTGCAGAGCTCTATCTTACAGTTATCTCAATGGTCCTGGCTCTCAGCTGGATACACCCTTAAAATGTACAGTAGCCAGAAATGCCAAGAGTGCTTTACCACTGTACTTTAAAAGGAGAAGTTACACATTTTATAGGGATATATCCACTAGAACCAGCCTGCAGATAAGCACCCAAATTGTAAATTCAAGTAGAAATAAAAGAACAAAAAATAGATAAATGTCATTTAATAATTCATATTTTTTTTCAAAGTTCTTAAAAGTCTTCCCCCCCACACTCTCCCAAACACACACACCATTTCCTTATTTTCTAATTTCGGATTATACAAATGTGCAAGATTAGAACAATCAGAAAGTTCTGTGAGAAACTCTGTTGGAGTTGAATCTCACCCATATTGATAATCTGCTGTAGATGTTGCACTACACTGGATAATGCAAAGATAAATAAGAATTTTTCTTTGGATCCACAAGTTACTAAAAAAAATACTTCCATCAAATAGTTTGACAATAGTTTGACAATTACAGTTTGACTGTAATTCTAAAAAATAAACATTCTAAAGGTAGTAAGTTCTAATAGGTAGAATAATAGTTAGCATTCATTATGATATACTCATGACAATAACCTTAGTTTTAATCATAAAAAAAAAAAAAAAGAAAAGAAAAAACAAACAAACACCACCAACAAGAACAACAACAACAACAAAAATGTAGTAGTAGTGTTAGTTGATGCATGAAGATCTTTTTAATGATAACCACTATAGATCCATTTGAGTTATAGGAGAATGTGATGACAATCAACAAGCTAGTTCTGCTAATTACAGTTGCAACCATAGTCAATCCACTTGCCTTGCTTTCACTGCTCCATCATACACTGTTTTACAGTTTGTTCTTTCTGTCACCAAACATATACATGGTGAACAGATGTGATTTTGGAGAACTCTGCCAAATCTGCATTGTACTTCTGTTATGTAAATTACTTTTTTTTTCCTATGATGGAGACAGCCCAAGCTCTTCACTAGAGATCATTAAACTTTTGGCTTTGGAAATTTCTGGACCTCATCCAACTTTGTTTTCTATATATTTCACTGGTGTTGGGGAGGGTAAGATTCTTGCATTTTCTCTCTTTCTATGGAAGCTACTTTTCCATTAAAAAAATGATAATCCATTTCCTCTCTTAGCATGCCCCAAGCTACAGTTGGAAGAAATATATTGTGTTTTGACCCATGTATCTGCTTTTGTACATCAAGAGTTCATTGTGCATTGAATGTGTGAGATCCACCTTTGCCTTATAATACTTTGTACCTGCTAGTTGATTATATGACACAAAGAAAGCTTCCTTCAGAGGATGTCTCCATACCGAGTACTTGCTAAGAAAGCTCTCTGAGTTAAATGACTCAGTGAAAACATTTTTATCACCTTGGATGTAACTGCAGTAATCAAGAAACTTTGTAAATGTATTTAATGCCATTCCTGGAGGTGATAAAGCTTTATCAACTACAACATTTATTTTCCAATACACAACATCCCATACTAAAGAGTCTTGTTGATCTTCTAACGAAGCAATGTTTCTCTTGCATGATCAGGCAGCTGAAATGACTGGGTGACAATGTCAGCATACAAAAGACTCTAATTTGAGTCTAGTTTGGAAAAAAAAATAAAATTATAGCCTTTAAGATTCACTCTTAAATCAAAGTATCTCAGTTCTTATCCTTATAAAACTAGATGAACATTTATTTCATTTTACTGTCAATTCCAAAAATACATGGGTAAATCCGGAGAAACTGTCAACGACATGGTCTTATTATTTAAAATAAAAGAGCTGTATGAGCATAAAACTGCATAACAGAGAAGTCAAGATTAATGATGTTGTGCAAGAATATCAATAGCATAACTGAGATCAGAATCCGGATCTTCTGTGTTTTCACTTCTCTTTATTTCTTATTTCATAAGGTTTTATAGACTGGATTCTCAGATGGCATAAATCTGGATTGATTTCTGCCTGGCATCAGATCTAATAGATCCTGCTGTGTGTGCCTAGCTGTCTCATTCTCTGCTATGGAACTATCATGTCAAGCACGTGTAGTATCCATTTGCTTGAAATGGAGCACGATTTACAGCTAAGATGTAGAGATAACAGACTTGAGAATAATGTGTTCTGCACAGCAGAGAGTGTGTATTTATGAGGTCAAATCCTGTCATTCTTTTGATCTAAACAGTGCTTAACTATTGTATTAGACTCCAAGAACAGGTTTATGTTATGCAGGAGAGCTTAGGATGGAAATCCTCAAATTAACTCCAGCATGGTGCTCAGCACCAATGTATCATAGATAGGTAGGTAAAGCAGGTAACTAATCTGCAGAAAACTGTGTGCATCATACTCCATAACACAGCATGCCAGCACCCAGAGGTGTTCTGTTTGTGAACCCCCTCCTTCCCTGTTTCACTAAGAAACTCTCACAGTAGGAGGAAGAGCTGTGTATGCAGCTAGTTTACCATCTATTGTAGTTTTTCCCTTAAATGGCCAAAATTGTCACAAGCAAGTTTATGAAAAACAGAGCAAAATCTCTACTGACTTCAGAAACCAAAAGTAGGCTTAAAACATCTTCTCTTTATCATGCACTGAAGCCCAAAAAGTCCTGCAGATTACAATACAAATGTATGCTAAACAAGGAATCTGGTTGTCTCTGCTTTGACTTTTTGTCCACAAAACCCAATACAAAATTCCATGGAGAAATGGATGAACATTCATCAGGATTGTAAACACTTTAGGCTTCATAATGTAAGTTACTGCATATTTCCATAAGGGTTAGTGCAACAAAACCCCACCTTCAAGAGTGTGATATTCATAATCAAGTCTGGATTTTGCTGCCTGGCCTAGCTCTGAATTGATCAAGATTTTCCAGCATGCTCAGTGAAAATGGGAAGCCATCATCCATAGGCTCATTTACAGAGCATAGGCTTCTTGCATATAAGCTGTTCCCCAGTGGAACAGGTTTCTTTTGGAACTATATGCCATTTATAATTTAGAGCTGCCTTGAAGCTGTTCTAACTTGCATCAGGCCTTGATCAGTCATAGCTAGGTGAATCTAGGAGCAGCAGAAACTGTTGTATTAGCAAATCCAAGCAAAGGAACAAACTAAAGGATATTACAGCCCTTTGGTTTCCATAGTGCAGACAGCATAGCTCTTGGGCTTGTGCCCACTACTTTATATGGGAAAAATGGGTAAACTGTTCCTCACAGACAAAACCTCTCTTACAATAATTCATCTGTTACTGTGCTTCTAAATTATTCATTTTTTTGATTGATGAAAATATGCTAATTAAGAAATTGCTGTTAAAAAGGTATAAATATATTTCATTGCCTAAAGTAATTAGAATAAGTAATTACTTAAACATTATGATTTAAAATTAAATTTCTTTGATAGAAAGCTGAATGAGGAAAAGACACCTAATGGGCCCCGTATAAACTGCTCAGCTTAATGGCAATTCTTTTTCTATTGTTTACATAAAATATACACATGCTTGGCATTGAAATTAGTGAATTTGAAGACTATCTTTTGCTTTCTTCATTCATCTTTGTTTTGATCTTGTAAGAAATGGAAAACACTGGACATAAGTCAAGCAAGCAATTAGACACATGCTTGCCTTCTAGCTTCACAGTAGAATATTCACTCCTTCCATGGCTGTATTTAAAATTTGTTTCCATGCTTTGCTGAACCATGGCCATATAGTACAGGAAATTCTCAGCTGCTCATAACAATGAATTTTTCTCATTCCTCCCAAGAATCAACAAAAAAAAAAACTTCAGAATTTGTCAGGATCTTTTCCTCCAGACAGCCATATACATGTATGTAGCATTTTATATGTGAGATCTTGACAAGTCCAGACAAAGCATTCAATCTTATCCTCTGCAAGGTGTGGCAACAGCTCTGGTGCTCTGGTTAAAGTCTCTCTTTCTCTTTTTTTTTTTTTTTTTCTTTTTTTTTTTTCTTCCCCATCCCCATCATCTACTTCCTAAGAAAACTAATGCTGCCTTATAAACACAGACTCCCACACTTTCATCCTCTCTTCTAGTTTAAATGCTTTTATCAGCTCTGGCATTCCCTATCACTGATAACATCATTCACAATGGCTAAGTCTTTCAAGCTCATAGACTTTGTCTAAGTACTCCCACTGTGGTGTGGATAGAAATTTCCTGCTGTTAGGTTTGTCTGGTGAGCAGATGAGAGACTTCCCATGAAAAACAAGGGAAGCAGAAATAGTAGGGGAGAAATGAGCAGGAGATATGGATCATTTCTAGTTCAGGCATGGAAAAAACAAAAACAAGACAAAAAAAATGTAATCAAAACCAAGAGAAGTTCTCTTAGTTCCACTGTTCAGTACTAGCTCCTTTACTACTAGTTCTGTATTTTCCATAAGGATACTGTAAATTTTCTGTCAAACTCACTCTTTCAACTTTTCAAGCTGAGAGAATATGACTTCTACGAATAAAAAATACTATGCAAAAGTCAAAAACAGTATCACTTTTGCCACTCGTATAGTTGCCTACCTGTGTTTTAGAATAGGGCCAATGCTAGAGAATGCATAGTCAAGTACCAGAATGAAGAAGCCAGAGTCATAAAAGTCAGCAACAGTTTGAGTCAGCTGAAGAGCAGCAGAAAACAGGAAGGTTTTTGCAGGATTTTTCAGCTGTGACCCGTGGCTGTGTTATCCTGCAAGGGGAAGGCTAGGACAGAGGAAGCAGAAAAAGTTTTCCTTGACTCTCAGCAGATGGCTTTTGAAATACAATCCTGTAGGGAGTAGAGGGGCCCCAAAGAAGACCTTGGGTAAGGAAAAAGGCATGATTGATGCCATGAACTTATGTTGGAGGAAGAAATCCTGGAGGAAATAGAACTTGTGGCTAGAGTTTTACATTTAGTTACACAAAGTTAATGTATCACCTTATGCTCTTCCTCTTCATGGATTAGCATTCCACAGATTTTGGACATCATCAGAACTATTGCCAGGGGTCAGGGGTGGAGGGCTGAGTAATGCTGGGTATCTAATGTGGCTGCTCTGAAGTACTAATTTATGCACAAGTAAACAAAGAGAGAGCATACTTCCAAAGGGACACATCCAACTACCCTTACACTAATAGCTTAACCCTTATCTTCTTAGGTATCCTGATTTACATCCAGGATGCAATTAACTTCCTTCATTTTCTTGAAAGAGAACCTTAGTTCTTAAATTAGTTGCTGAAAGTAAGAGGACTGAATACCTTTAAAATGGTGCAGTGGACACAGGGAATCTGTTAAGATCAGAGCCAAAGTTGGCGGGTCTGCAGATCTTGAACACTCCTGTGACTTGAATGTGAAAACATCACGAATATACAACATAAAGAGTCTTCCTGGCTGAGGGTGCATCTACATTAGTGTATTGGAACAAAGGTAAGTGGCCTACTCTTCTTCAGCCCCATCTCTTCAGCTCTCATTGCAGGGCCCAGTCGGAGTACACATCCTGGATTCCTCTTGGTTAAAGCCAAGGTGGAGGATGTCTGCCAGGAATTTGTCTAGTGCAATGCAGCCACTAGCGGACATTTGACAGGATCAAACTGCAGCAGAAATAAATAAAGCAGACTGATATTACATCTCCCAAAAAATATAGTGTCAATGTTAGGTCCTCATCATCAGCTTTTCCAGATCCACCCCTGTTGCCCAGTACTAGCAGGTATTATAAACATATCCTGAGAGTTAAAGCTCACTCAGTAAGTAAATGAAATGACATATCAAGTCTGAGACTCAGAGACATTGCAACAGAATTTTCAAGCTCCGTCGCTGGTTTTGGACAGTCACATCCCACCGACCCACCACAAACCATCCCTGACTTAGCTGCTTGCTTCCTATTAAAAAGACCCATCATGACTTCTCACATAATTATTCTGTTAAGATTGTTTCCGCAGCGCTTGGTGTAAACAACATTCATAAGTTTGCATCTGTTGATTTGTGGCAACAGAGTCTGATTTTTTCAAGTAACTCAATGAAGTTTTGCAAGCCCTAGGATGTCAGCACAAATGAAAAACCTGAATAGACACATTTGTCAATCAAATTAGGTGTCCAAGATGAAATGAGTGAATAAATGAAAGACATTTTTCTAGTGAGCAACTGCCCTCATTACTAAAGATCCTGTTAAGATTAAAGCTGTGCTACCAGCTTATTTTTTCAGTTACAGAAAATAGAAATAAAAATAATACTAAGAAAATTAAATTTTAAATATGATAATTGAAAATATTTTATATGAATCAAATACTTTAAAAACATTGTTTTGCTTGACCTGAACTGAAATATTTGCCTTGAATATGAGAATGAGGTATTGGATTTTAAAAAATCCAATAAAGTGAAATAAAGTGAAAGAAAGTCTCAAATAAATAAATAAATAATAATAAACATGTTTTCAAATACAAAAACAAACAAAAAAAATCTCTGATTTTATCACACTTTTTCTTTTTTTTTTTCTTCAGTTCACATTTAAGCAACTGAAGATGAAGAAAGCTTTCTGAAACAGCTTGACCTAGACGAGCCCAGAGGGCTCACTGAAAATGGTGCCAATCCAGAACCTAGACACAAAGTATTTGAACAAACAGTGTTGTTTCTGTGAATACACTTGCTTCAAAGTGATGGCATCTGCTGAGCTTAAAGATTATGTTTAAAGGTAAAATGGTAAAATGCTCTTGCAGTGTAAACATTTCTCATTTCAATGAGGACTCACATGAGAAAGAAATTCATGAGGGCAGAACAGGACAGAGCAGGTGAAATTTTCAAGGACAGCTATAAAGCCAACAACAGCAATACCCATGTAGCTAATGAGGAAACACACCTAAATGATGGATGACATGTCTTTCCATGCTGGCTTGCTATGAACCTTACAGAAAGCTGACCTTGCTCTGAAGAGATGGTAGCAAGAAGAAATATATTTGTCCTCTTTTAAATGTAACAGTGAGTATAGAAAATCCCTGTTAAACATTAATGAGGGCTGGATTTTTAGCATGAGTTAATTGGTGGTTTAATAATGTTATAAACAAAATTGTTCTAATACATGTCTAGTACTGCATTTTAAATTGCTACAAATAATGACTGCAGGGTGACAAAAGGCAATATATGTGTACTTACCTAGTTCATCTAAAACACCTAAATTTTTATTGCAGACAGTCCTCGGTATGCAGTATTCCTGTATATCTTTTTTATGCATAGATACCTTCACTTACATGTATTTACATTTCAGAAAGAGATTACATGTTAACGAGGCACCAGAAGAGATTATTCTCTGACCACAGAAAGTACCAAGAAGTACCGTTGTGATTAAGGACTGGATTCTTTCACAAAAATGAACCAGAAGCTG
Source organism: Aythya fuligula (assembly GCF_009819795.1). Lineage (NCBI taxonomy): Eukaryota > Metazoa > Chordata > Aves > Anseriformes > Anatidae > Aythya > Aythya fuligula. Next base: position 101,087,317 of record NC_045561.1, on the reverse strand, counting down.
TTACCTGCCTGGAAATCCTTGGTCATGGCACAGCACAGCATGGGGCCACCACTCTCACAGTGCTAATGACAGCCAGGGATCTGTTAGCTCCCCTCATTTACCTGGTAAATCAGTCCCTGCACTAGTCACTGTGCTTTCATGCTCATTTTTCACTTTGAGAAATTTCACCTGGTCTTTCAGGGCCAACTTTAAGCTTCAGATCCAACATTCTGTATGCAGGAAGACGGGAGCCCATTTAAATCAAGTTCAATTGCTTATGAAGCTGTTCAGAAATACCTCACTATGATACCCGCTCAGTCTGCTTTCTGCCTGTGCATGTGGTTCTCTTTCATCTTAACATTCATATTGCAAATTTGTTGAAGCAGAAGCCTTTCCTTTCATGTCCTCCCTCTTTACCATTTTCATTGATTTCATAATTATTATTATTTTTTTTTTTCAGTGTAGCTGCTGTTATACCAGCCTAGCCCTGAAAACCTCTGTGGCATTAATGGCTTTGACTAAGAAGCAGAGAAAACACTGTAATTTTCCTTAATCTTCCTTTGAATTTGGAGTCTGCTGAAACCTGAAGCTCAGGGCTTCAAGCTGAAAAAGAAATTCATAGTGTGTGGTATCAAAACTACTGGATCTCTGTATGGTTCAGGACAATTTTTCAACATTTTGGGTGTAATTTACCTTTTAACACAGGCAATTTAAAACACAGCATTGGTTTGTGTCTTCCCAAGGACAATATCAAATAGATTTTGGAGCCAGTAAAATGCTAATTAAAGATCATTACATAGAGTTATCTTTATATCTGGATAATTTATAGAAATTATGGAGACGTAGAATTATTAAATATCATGACATGGATTTTTTGGTTTTAAATGAAGTACAGATAGAATTTACCTTAAAGAAATTGGACTTGAAAATTATACTTTCTTTCAACTTAATTATTTAATTGCCTTTTGATAAGCTTCTATAATACATTAAAATCATGATATAATTTAGGTTTTGGGGAATCTCTGGAAGTTCAAACTCTTGCTTGAAACCAGACAACTTCAAAGTTAGATGAAGAGAGCACTGACCTGTCAAGTTTTAAAAGTCTAAAAGGGCAGAGACTGGACTGCCTCTCTGATCATTCTGTTCCCTTTTCATACATATACAGTTGGAATTTCACTAATTTCAATGTGTGACCAAAGACTAAGGTCTTTTTGTTGTGCTCCTCAGAGAAGAATCTATCTTTGTCTACCTATGAAGAATTGATGTGGGTAATGACTTCTCCAGCACTGGGGAAGCTGGAACTGCTCTACCTGTCCTAGCTTTAAGAGACATCAAAGTGGTCTGTGTCATGGATTTTGAGCTAACAGCCATTGCTAACTGCCAGCTTTTTGGCTGTCATTCTTTCCAAAACCACTAAGCACTCACTATGTCAAAAGCTGTTGTATGGCTTTGAACATTTTCTACTGGAGCAGCTCTCTGAAAACCATATGACTAGAATTCCAGCCATTTTAAATAGAAAAGGTCCTGACCAGCAATGTCCACACTGCCCCTTTTCACCCATCTCATAAGACATCAGCTTTATTTTTTTCTGGGAAAATAAATAAATAAATAAATACATAAAAATAAAAGACCAGGTACTCAGTCCATCAGAATTACTGTAGATACAGACCAATTTGTCCCTTCTTATTTCTAAAAATAAAATAAACTGCCATATATTTTCTTCTAGAGAAGACAGTTACAAATGTACTATATCCATTAGGTCGTGGCTGCTTTTGACTGCAAAAGCAAAACCATGTTCAAGTCAAACAAAATTCAGATAAAGCTGCAAACACAAAACATTCTAGGCTATGAATACCAAGGAAGCTACATTTTCAGAAAAATGTTTTGGCTGCTTTCCTCCTCCACTGTCTTGAATTGTTTTTCCATTTCACTCTTGTTCACATTTGTAGCTCAATGTTTTAAAATAAATCATCTGGCATAATCATCTCACCTCTATTACCCTAGTGCCTTCATATTTTCTTCTCAGGAGACTTTTTCTTACTTCTTGCACAATGCCTTGTTCAGGAAATCACTGAGTATCTGATTCATACCATAAGATGCAAATATGTTGAACACTTAGCATGTGCTAAGCACTTTCCTGAATTGAATACAATGGAAACTGCCCTTGAAGCTGCCTTGCTCTCTTGAATGGGATGTGCATTGCACCTCTCAGTGCCTGTCACCCTGCTCACCTCAGTAGCATGAGGAAATAGGGCTTTGTCTCACCTTCATCCCTTGACACTTCAGTGTTCCATGACTCAGCCTTGTAAGACAACGTGACTGCTGGTTATTACCAATGAGAAAGTTGCTTCTTTCTTGAAGTGATGGGTGAGGAAGGAATGATTTGTGTCTTCCACAGGGTGCATCTGCACTGCATAGTTCACCACAGAGCAGAAACACCTTAGCTAGCTCTCAGCAGACTCATCTCAGCATGAGCTCCATGCAGATTCATTTGCCTCTTTTATTGCATCTCTTCTTGTTTAAAGTTTAAAGCATAATGAAAGGTGAGCTGCATTTAGAAGCCCGACTTCAATTTCAGAGTCCTTTAAGAGTGTTTAGAATATTAAAATAAAGGTATTTCAAGAGTTCTGCGGGTTTTAATTTCTCATTGTTAGCAATCTTTTGAAGGCAACTAATCTTTCAGCTTCAGGACATGAATTCTCTACTTTCTTCAAAGAGATACTTTAAACCCAGGAAATATTTTGAATATCTGTATTTGAATTCATCACTTCTTATTCTAAAATGAATTAAAAGTCTTGGTAGCAAGCTGGAACTTGAACAAATGCCATGAGCAGTTACCACAACTCTTGATCACCAACTGTGCTGCAAGATCAGTTTTCTGTAAAAATAAGTCCATGACCTAAGCAACTAAGCAACATAGTCTGTGCAAGGACACAAAAGCATCCACACAGCACAGTTCTTGGCAGACTTCTGGATATAAACTAATTAATGGTGTCCCATGAAGTTCTGGAGATAATTTGGGGAGAGCATGCTCTAAGGATTGCTTCCAATAGGCAGTTTGGATGTGGCTACCTGGGTTGGAGAGTTAAGAGAGTTTAGCTGTATAAACATGGGTTTGTGCTCAGGGACAGAGAATAGTCTCTGGTCCATTTTATTTACTAGCATAGACCTAGCTTTTAGCAAAACACCAAACTTGGCAAAAAACTTTTTTTTTTTTTTTTTTTTTTTTTTTTTTTTTTGTAGTTCCAATAAAACTCTTTCTCTCCACTGCATCATTATTTTTAACTGCAAAGCCATTAAGCTGAACAGTATTTTAATAATGATTATCAAAACCAGGATTGCAAAGGAAATAATAATAATAATAATAAATACATAAATTAAACACAAAACGAACATTGAATTTTCTCATAAATCACCTCTATGACATGCTTAATGAAATAAAAGTCACTAATCCCAGGAGAAGGAATGTATGGATTTTTTGTTAAATTCTTTTTAAAACAACATGTAATTAAAAACTGATATAGTGCAATTAATAAAAAGTTTAAGTCACATGGGTATAATAAGTAATTAAGAAACTTCCTAGCTCATACCTAAATACACGACTCCTGTATTTTCATGATGAACAAATGGGCTTATTTGGAGGAAAAAAAAATAAAAAAAATCTTTGTATATATATATATATATATACACAAATATATATATATATATACAAATACATATATAGAGAGAGAAAAAACACACACAAAGACAAAAAACAGAAAGACAGGTAGTTTTAACATGAGCTTCATGCACTCTCAGCATCTTGTGCTTTATCGCAGGAGGCCTCACTGAAATTTCCTACACCTCTACGCCTCTGCTCCAGAGAGCTCTGCTAGCCTGGGTAGCAAATTATTTCTCCTCCTGTTTTATTTCTCCTCCTGTTCATCCTAGCAAAAAATTGTTTCTTCTTCTGTTATCTCTATTGGACAGGGTAGGATGGAGGGGGAAAACTAAACTTTACAGGATGAAAACTACATCTACCCTACCACATAAAGGAGGAAAAAACCCCGAGGCAAAAGTGGTAAGGGAAATTATCTTTTTCTACACACTCCAGAAAAGATTTACCTTGTCCATATTGCTTCCTTGGAGTAGTATCCTTATTTCAGGTCTGTCCATGACCTACGAAAATGTGATCCACTGAGTCAAAAGCTTGTTTGTGACCAAGCTAATAAAAAAGCAGCGTGTAAAATTGTAGGCATCAGTGAGGTTCAAATCATGCTTTCCCTGGCCCTGTGTAGTTTATTAATATGGATAAAATACCTCAATAGCAATGTGAGGACTTGACTATAAATCAGCTGTCTTTTCTGATGTCTTTCAGATGTGCACAGTCTGACCTTAAATGCAGCTGCTGAACTTTGGTGTCTGATTAGGACACACTTACTGCAGGGGCAGTAACTTAATCTGTAGGCAGAGGTTATCACCTGCAAGAGAATTGCTTATGCAGCCAGGAAGAAGTCAGAACTGGTGAGACAGGATGCCAATGTGGAGACTAAAATGATAAATTAAAAGAAATGGGAAGGAGGCAGTGGATGGTGGATATATGATCTGACAAAGATCATAACACTATAAATTATGTCAGATAAAGATATTGCTTGTTAGTTCAGTTTAGGATAATATACAAGGAAGCCTGTTCTGAATAAGAAGACACCATTTAGTTCTAGCATGATTTATGTGGATAATTTTGTCATTCTGTCCTTTGAGCAATTTATATTAGGTTTCCAAAACTCTTTTGATTATCAGTTTAAAAACTTATTGTAAGTATTGAGGAAAGGATTACTAAGGGGGGATTTAAATGCATTTGAAATTTAGATTTGGAAAGGGCTTAAAGAAATCTTCTTAATCGCAGTTAAAATGATGAAACTGCTAATTTTCTGGGACTAAACTGTTATTTCTTTTTATTTCTTAACATTTATTCTTAATCCATAAAGATAAAATGTTTGTGAAAGTTATTTTTAATGTTCTGATACATGTTGCAACAAAACATTTCAAATTTCACAGTAGCTCTTTAGCTAAAAGGATAACATTTTTTGAGATAACAAATAGAATTGTATCCCTTTAATCTCGTTGGTCTACAACTGTAATGTTTAGGAAAAATACTGTATATCCAAAAGTGAAACCACTTTGGACAGTGACCAGACAGGAGAACTATCACCCTAGTGCTTAGGGGAGAAAGAGCATTAAGAAAGCCACTCTTGATCTGTGTAAAGATCAATCAGGTCACAGATTTCAGTTACACACTTAAAGGAGCATGGAGGATGAGGAACAACATGGCATCCTGACAGCAAGACCATTAGCTTCTCCTTTCTTTTTATCAGAGGTGTTCAAAATAAAAGCACATCCCACTTCAACAAGGATAGGAAAGAAGTCCTTGAGCTTTCACAGAGGTGAGAGCAAGTTCCTGTGCAGGGGTAAATCAAATATTTTCCTGATTATCTCTGTTATTTGAACTCCTGGTCTTAGAAGTAGGAGAGGAATCTGTGCCCTGTACAAAGAGAGGAAACAAGGATGTCACTCATCCCTCAGGCAAATACCACCCCCAACCTGCAGGACACAGAGAGCCTGGAGACACTGCTCTCTGCACAAGGGAGATGACATAGCAGAAAAGTTGTAAATCCCTGCATTGTGATAAAGTAGCTGATAAAGTTAAATACAGAGCATACTTTATAACTTATCTGGTCTTGATGATATAACTAGTTTTCTGTGGCTCTGTGGAGTCATTGGAGATCAGGTCACTCCATCCTATTGAGGACTAATGTCCAGTAAGGATTGCTATGAGAGGTGAAGACATGCTTTCCTTATGGAAGGCCAAAGAACAGGGTATGCTATGGGAATTACCAAACAAACAGGAATACTTAAAATTAGACCTGCAAACCCACATTAAGGAAAAAAAAAATATTGGTTACATGATTTTCAGAGATGATATGTACTGCAAGTCTTTCTGAGGGAAGAGCTCTGACAACAAATAATTAATCATAGAATCATAAAAAGGTTAGAATTGGAAAAGACCTATAAAGATCATCTAGTCCAACCCCCTGTCACGGGCAAGGATATATTTCAGGTAGCCCAAAGCCTCATCCAACCTGACTGAAGACTTCCAATGATGGGGCATTCACAACTTCTCTGGGTAGCCTGTTCTGGTGTTCTAATGCCCTCATCATGAAAGATTCCTTCCTTATATCCAATCTAAATCTACCCTTTTCAGTTATAAATCCTTGCCCTGTAGGCCCTGGTAGTCTCTCCCAGTGTTCCATGTTTTTCATAAAACTTCTAAGAAGGATGCAGAAATAGCAACATGCACATTCTGTAATTCTCTGTTTATTACAGAGAGTTTTCCTATTAGGTACCTGAGTTTCTGGAGTCACACTGATAGGCTTTCTTTAAATGCTACCAGCTCAACCAGTGGTAGCTGGCAGCAGACATGTTATGGAAGGAATAGCCACCAACACAGTTTAATTGGCCCAAGAGAATCTCCCCGGGGTGATTCTAGGTGTGAAAACCCCAGTGTTTTTCTCTATCAGCCCCAAACAGATAACAGAGTTTGTTCTGATAACAGATAACAGAGCTAGTTCTGTGCTTCATATTTTACTTCAGTATAAGTAAACAGCCACAAACCACTGTAAGCCAATACCATACACACTAATCTAGAAAATATTAATTTAATGTTACATATGGGGAACTTCATCAGAAAAGAATGGCAGCCTCATTTTTAAAAAAACATTCTGCATATGTCACTTTCAGTAAAATATATGGCTTGACTTATTATGACCATAGATTTTCCTTCTCCCTGTCAAAAATCAGGAAAGGTATTAATCCCTCAGCATTAGCCTTGTGTGAGTACATTTTTATTCAATCTGAACTTTCAAAGTGCAAATTTATGAAGCATTGCAATAACTCCTGAGGTCTAGATGTATGTCTGTATGCACACATAGATACAAAGAAACGCATGTGTCCATTTAGGTGAGCGTGTTTTGTCTGTGCACAAGCATATCTCATATCTCCAATGAATACAACAGCACTGAGCAGAAGAATGAACTCAGTAATCTCATTTGAATGCTACAGTTTTTCCCTTACATAGGGATGTTGAAATTTTCTATGGTTAAACAAAAAGTGATTATTTTTGGAAAATGATCACCAAAATTAGTATTCCTTGAGATGTTAGTTGTAGGTGCAGAATACTAGAGTTACATTTTATTTTTTTGACAGTTCAGAAGGCCCAATTTAAATTATGATGATTTTCACAAACAATTGTTTTTGTTTTTGTTTTTTTCTTTTTTTTCTTTTAAAGATGAGAAAACCCTTTAATAACAATATCTGCTATGAATCTTCTGGCACCAGTTAAGCAACATCTAAAAAAAAAGAGAGTGGGGAAAAAAAAAAAAAGTCTTGAGGACTTGTCTTTGAACAACTTCATACCCTCTGAGGTATGCTCTTGGAGCAAGCAGACAGTCTGGTCAGAAGGGTCACCACTGACATCCCACTTTCAATAGTATGAATCTAGACTGATTTTCACTGTACTACATAGGCTTGCTATCCAGCTCAGCTCTACTACCCTGAACGATGTCAAGTCTTACTCCACAGACTATCCATTTGAAATAAATGACATTGTGGAATAAAATATAATCTACTGTCTGTAGAGATGCTATGGTCTTAAGCCTGGGGAAAAAAAATATTAAAAAAATCTCATTCTGAAAAGTGCTACATGCATCCACAGACACCTGAATTCATGTCCTGTACCCTCACACAGATATGTTGAAAGGAACATAAATGGAAATGTGACTTTGTTTGCCTTTTGGCACACAGAATTACTCCTCAGGGATGGAATATATGGAAAAGAACACTTCTACTATGTCCACTGTATAATCAATTTGCATTTTTGGAGGCAGTTACAAATTCTTAAAATTAAAAAAATTCTTTTGAAAATCAGCCCCACAGACCTACTGTCCATACATTTAAAATCACTTCCTTCCTGTTTGTTTCAAGCCTGCTTTCCCTTAGCAGATATGATGATCCATTGAGTAACTTGATGTTAAAAAGATTGAGTCTGTTATCCATCAATCACCACATGCATCAGAGTTAAGTTACTTTGTAGAAAAGAAAAATTGAATCTAAGCAGTGTCTCCTTGTGGTTTTGTTGTTGTTGTTTGTTTGTTTTTATGGCAGGTGGTCACACTTTGGTTCAAAACTACTCTATCCCCTAGAACAGTACCAGAAAACAGTGTTTCTTCTGTCAGCAGATTACCTAAAGAAAATGTGCAGCTTCTTCAAGGTTTGCCAAATTTTCAAGAAATTGCCCCATCATTGAAGAAAAGATGCTGAACAGAATGAAGCCCCTGTTCACTGGACCAAAAATAAAAATAAGTAAATAAATAAATAAAAGGATTTAAGAGATTTAAGACAAGGAAATACTATTTGATCACCTCATGTCAGCCTACAAGGTAACAAGACAGGATTTATTCCCTTAGAGGAAAATAACTTGCTCGATTAAAGTGACTTTTTGATCCTGTGCTGTACCAGTTCCTCCATGGCATTCTCAGTGCCACTGCAGTGACCTTTACATTACTAAAATAATATTCATACGACAAGACTGTGTTTAAAGATGTGATCCCAACAACTCTTAAATTGTAGCCTACGGATTACTATAAATGTTTGTCACCAGTCATTTGCAAATCTGAGATCTGCAGCTACTGCACTGTATAACAACGAGCACTGTGGGTTGGCTGTGCTGTTCCCTGAGCCTACGGTCACTGTGTTGAAAATTGGAAAAGACTTGTTTCCATTATATTTATAGTTTATTAGCCAAATGCATGGCAATTTCTTGGCTTGATAAGTGTATCCTAAAAAATAAAGATGCTTATCAGGAAGATATTTTCTTTCCGTTTCCTTTATTTTATTTTATTTTATTTTATTTTATTTTATTTTATTTTATTTTATTTTATTTTATTTTATTTTATTTTATTTTATTCTTCTTTTCATATTTTTAAGTTAAATATATATTTTTCTATCAGAGATGAAGCTATATGGGTGGCTAGGTTCTTCCTATTGGATGTCTCAGGCTCACTTCAAATGGCTATAATGCTATGCAATCATGCTAGCCCGGAGTGTGTGAGTTCTGCCTAGGTTCTGAATAAGATCCCAGGAACACTCAGCATGAGATCACATGCTGGACTTACGTTTAGCCATTGCTTGTGCACACCACACAGAATTTTTATGATTTCTTAACCTAGCCCTGAAAGAACACTATGTTAGCTACCCTGATTTAGATAACAGCTGATCACAAAACTAAAGAGCATGGTATCTGCAATACAATGTTCCTGCCACAATTACATTAAAAGACTAAAGTCTTTATCAGTAATACTTACGTTTGGCGCTCTAAATGGAAGACATTAAACAGTCTTAAAATAGATATGGGCAACATCATAAGAAAAGATAGAATGTAACAAGAAATGCATGAATGATGACTGGAATTACCTAACATATATATATTACAATATATATATATATTATTATTATTAAATACTCAACAAAGGGCAACTAACTAACTAGATAAAAACTAATTTAGAGAGGGTTGCCAATGGCTTTACAATTTAACAAAATAGAAGAGAAAGAAAACTACTTTTCTACTATAAAACTACCGTATTATTTATAAATATAAATCAGAAAACTGATTTAATAGGAAATCAGTAAAGGAATCAAAATTCCCCTTGCAAAAATCTATCGTCAACAGAGCTAAAAACAAGAGAATGAAGGAGGCTTTTTAGAAACAAAAGCAGTGTCTTTGGTTCATTGTTAAACCAGGTAGAGTTCTCTTTAATAATGAATGGTAAGTCCTTATAAAGGCTTTTGAAAGTCTTGTGCCTCTTGGAAAAGCTTGTTATTTGAATGGTTATTTTTATTTCAGTCATCAGTAAATAAATGTGGAACAGCATTAAAAAAAAAATAAAAATGTATGCGATCAGCAGGTCTGGAAAACTTGTGTAAAACAATTCTCAAAAAACATCACAGAAGGGAGCTACTTGGACAGTTACTGTTCGTTTCCACTACATCTTAGGACATCAGGAAATCTCCAAAAAAACAGCAGAAGAAAAAGTTTGCCACTATTTAAGCAGCATAATCTAAATAATTACAGGGTTATCAGACTGGCATAAGCAGGCAAAAATAATCTAATGAATGATATGGGACTTGATTAATAAATAATTAAAGATATGGAAAGCAATTAGTGCCAGGCAAAAAGAGCCTCAAAAAGCAACTACTGTCAAACTGATTTTCCATTTTTGTGTAAAAGACTATAAGTTTAGTTTAGAAATGCACCAGTACTGATATTTCTGCCAGCATCAGGCTTGGTAATACAGGACATTCTAATTAAATTATTGGAATATAAACTCTACATGGCACACCAAAGAAAGGATTAAGTTTTTACTTAAGTGTTTTACTATTTTTGTTTTGTTTTTACTAAGCTTTTATTATTATTTTTTTTACTTAGGTTCTGTTACATTTTGAGATTTACCACCTGCTAAGTATATATATGGTTTTAGATACAAGTTTACACTTAAGAAATTTTACAAATGATCCAAACTAAAACAAAAAATAAATAATGCAGAGGACAGAACCTTGATTTTGTTTAAGCAGTAGTAAGCAGTTCAGGTGTTACACTTGGACTGAAATAATGTAGGAGGTATCCCCAGGAAGAAATTACTTAGATTAGATCTAATTCCAGGAGTGTTTCTTGAATTCCCAGATGCAAGTACCACATCCTGACATCCCATAAGCATGCTCTATAGATGTGCACCAGCCATATGTCACATTCCTGTCTCCATGTAGGTGAAATCTAAGCACACGATCTTGTTATCCAAGGAGCAGGATCCAGATTGTCTCCTGGTGTTCTCTTGCAGGTTAGTAAGAGATACAGCCTTTGAAAAGGAATTGCAGATGGTAGAGACAATTGCAATGATAGGGTCAAAAAGGCGAGTCTTGGGTGTATAATTTTGGAAGGTGAAGCAGGAGCAGGGAAGTCAGATTGCATCTGCATTTGGCAACAGGGCAGCCTCTGAAGGAATGTTAACTTGTTTCGTATAAGCACATTTCAGGGATATTATGGATTGCAAAATTCTCACAGGAAGACTTTGAGGACACACAAAAAAAGGAAATGTATTACTGTAAAAGCCAAAAGATGATCAATTTGACTTAAAGAACTGAAGGATAACACATTATTTGATCATATTATATGTATCATATTATATTTCTTTTGCCAAGTAGAGCAGACATTTAAAAAGAAGTCTTCTGAATTTATAAAATCAATTTATAATTAGATTAACAAGCAGATGTTGAAGTTAGACTTGTTCGGCTAGTTTTTGAAAGATAGTTCTCTGACAGAAGGGAAATTAATTCAGGGATTCTTTATTACAAATGAGAGTGGCCATATAAATTAATATGTGTCTGAAATGGCTTTAAAACAGTTTTGAAACAAGCATTTGCAAAAAAAAAGCCCCTCCCTTCACCTGCACACCATGCCACATATTGAGAAATTGCCATTTTTTTAATATTACATTTCCTTTACATGTCCCCCATGATCCTCATACATGGTACATTGCATACAAACTGGCATTAATAAGATTACTCAACTTACTTTAATTCATGACAATGTTTGAGAAGAAAGGGTTTGTTTGTTTGTTTGTTTTTAAAGGAAAAGTACTAGACAGATTCTGTCCTCAATTATATCTAGTCATCCTTGTTAATATGTCAGCAAGTATAAAGGTGATCAGAATCTGCCTCAACAGTTATAACTTATGACTTTATGAACTAGTTACAGGTAATCTTGCAGACATTATAATGTAACAACACACCTATACTAAATAATTTGTATATTTAGGCATCAGCACTAGATCTGTGCTTTCAGAAAAGAATAAATCCTTCCACTGTCATTTTCTGAAAATTCTTGAAGATGCAGACAAAGCTATCTACATTCATATCTATATATCAGCTTCAATGATATTACTATTTTTTTTTCTGTCTACTTAATCATAACTAAATTAAATAATATTTTTCCATAAAAGTGTTTAGAATATGGATAGCTTTCATACAATATGTATTGTGTAATTTACTCATATTCTGCAGAAAAGCAAATGTGATAAGACTTTTAATGTGAGAATTATAGACCAGATGGTCATTTGCATGATACTTTCTCTGCAGACTTTTAAGGTTGTTTTATTCTTAGACCAATTTTATAGAACAAGAAAAAAATTCGGTATATTCCCACAAAAATACTAACACCAGAAGCAAAATACATAAACTTAAATAAAATGGAGTATAATGGGAATCAAAAAAAAAAAAAAATTCAAACTCACCTTCATACTGGACGAGCAATTTTGTTACACATCCGTCTACAGTGTGTCTGCGCTTTATAACTCCAGCTTTTAAGCACCTAGAAAGGTTGCTGATATTTAATATATTCATATTAGATAACAACAACAGGAGAGGTCATTTTTGAGTATATGTGTATTCCTATGTCTTTAATTATAAGATCCAAGGAAACAGCCAAGTCTTGCTGTAAAGTTATCCACTTCTGCCAAACAAGGGTTAAAATACATCCTTAGCTAAAAAGCCAATAAAGAGAAGTCCATATTCCTGGCACTACCCCTGCACACACCTCATCCCCATACACAAAAAGACATTGTTAGGTAAATCCTGCATTAACTATACAGCAATTTTCTTAAAACAAAAATAAAAAAGCACATAAGGATGAAACCATTTGAACTAGAATCTTTAGGTCATACAAGCTCTGTGCCTCAATTATCCATTAATATTGTGTGTCATAACAACCCTTCTAAAGCAGTCAAAAATTCAGTGCAAAAGAACACAGTGAGACCATTTATGTTATTAGGAGGCAGATTTTTGGGTACGGTAGTGATTCTTTCATCATTGAGCAATGCTTACAGTTAGATGAACTGCATTAACTTTCAACAAACAGCATATAAGGGTAATCAATTGTGCATAACACTGTGCAGTGACACTTGTGATCTGAATGTCCCTATAAATGAAAAAAAAGTTGGATGCAGGAACAAAATAACCTGAAACGTACTTCTGAATCTTGTTAAATATCATATATTCTTGTATTCCATTATTGGTTCTTCAAATGAAGACTTACCATGGTGCTTATTTATTTATTTTAAAGCAACTCTCTGAGACAGGAATATCCTACAGGAAGTCAGGGTAAGAGGAACAGGAAAGAGCAAGAGCTTGGACTAAAACAATCTTTTGAGCAAAGCTGTTTTCGTGGGTAAATTTTCTACTCTCATCTATCTGACAGCTTCCAATTTTTTTCTATAATCAGTGGAGAAAAAAAAAAATTCAACTCAATAAGAGCACATTTTCCTAAGGAAGTTGAACATGAGGAAGAAAAGGCAGTCTAAACATGCTGCCATTGCTGTTGTTGTATATAAAATACATAATCACAACAATAATATTTAAAATATCTAATTACAAATGGAAGAGATTGCCTATTTTTTTATGTTTATACAAGCATTTGGAAGTGAAGCAAAAATAACTGATAGGGGAAAAGTATTCTTGTTTGTTTGTTTTAATGTGGACATTTTTTCCCATAATACCTATCTCCTCTATACTTATCATGAAAGCCATAAATGAAAAATCATTCAGCTTTTCAAAGTTTTCCATATGTTTTCCCACATGTAGGGAAAGAGATCACAGTACTTGAAGTTCAGTATTTTATTCTAAAATTGAAACATTTTCAGCAAATTAGTCAATGCAGCCTGATTTACAGAGAGTCCAGGCAATGCCACATCCTGATCCAATCACCAAGAAACATTGCTGCTATCCATACCTGGGAGAAAATCTTGCTTCTGAGGTCATATGCTAGAACTGCCTTGTGTCCAATTCACTTTGTCTTTTTGTTGACTGTACAGTAGATCTTCGGAACTGAAGCTTGAAGCAATCAAGAAAACAGTGGCCTAGAATGAAAAGAAAAACAAAACAAACTGACAGCAATGAATTGTATGATTAAAACATATATAGGAATCATTGTTCACCACAAAAAAATCAGTCACTTACCTGCTGCACTGGGGAAAGTTTATAATAACATTACAAACCATTCTTCGAGGGAAAAAAAAAAAAAAAAAAAAAAAAAAAGCATCATCATGTACAAACACACATAGCATGAGGAAAGACAAGAACTTTAAAAACAAAAGTAGCAATACAAAGGAACTATCGTCTAATGGAAGAAAAGTGTCATGGAGTCTGCTGATAGCAAGATTTTTCTTATTTTTCTACGAGCTCTAGAGCATGGCTCAGATATATAATCCTCAGACAAGTTACTCTAAATATAAGAAACAGTTACTCTGAAGCATGGAAGTGTATAGATAAGCTCTGGAACAGGAGAGGAAAGAACTAAATTGTATTTTATTTTCATCTTTCATTACGTTAGTAATGTAATGTACATTAGGCAACCACTAAATAAAATCAAATATGCCGTGTTATATCTTCAAGTTGCACAATGAAACCACATCCTACAGCCTATCCAATAGTCATGGTCCCTTGAGCTCCAAATGATCTATTTGAGCCCATATTCCCTCCCACATAATCCTCCTCTTTGTTTTGTCTACCTCAGTTTAAATACGGATCTGGAATTTTTGCTACTAGAGCAAAACATCATCGGACATATGTTACGAGTCTACTTCTACTGAAAACAATATGCCAACTCCTCTGACAGAAAATACTGTGACATTTGAAGGGACATACCTTGAGGCACATGACCCGAGGTTTGTCACAGAATCACTGTGCCGTCAACAAAGCAAGCCATTTAGAATGTGCCAAACTAGAAGCAGTAGAGAACAGACAGTGACCTTCCCAGTTAATGGGCTACTTGGATTTGTCACTGGCAGGCACAGAAAGAGAGGTATGCTACTGATGGAAATACTTTTACAAAACAAGGAAAGGAATAAGAAAAGGCAGGTCACTGCCTTTTATTAGATAATGCTTTATATTAGAAAAATGTATTACTGGGAATATAGGATAATCCCTGTTAAAATTCTTAATTTTGTAACTGTTAAGCTTTGTTCACTTATTCTATTTACTCAAGGATGAAAGAAGCATGGACCAAGTCAAAGCAGTAGCATTTTACACTCCCTTTGTGTTGACGTAAATACCTTTGTAGCGGGAACTCACTTGCGTGGCATTTGATAAAATAACACATGCAAGAACAAACTAACCAGCAGGAGTTCATCTACCCACAGAAGAAAGGCTGGGAGCATGTCTGATATGAGTGGAAGGGAAAAAGTCACAAGTAGAACAAAAGGGTAGAGTCTCTCTGATGGTGGAAAGCCCCTTCAAAGAGATCTAAATGTCCTGCAATCGCTGCTTCTCCCCAAGACCTGCCTACATCAGACAAAGCAGTTTTATACTTCCTTTTTGTACAGTACTGACTAATACCTAATGTGCTTTGTAGAAGGCAGTTTTGCTTTTCTTTTCTTTTCTTTCTTTTTTTTTTTTTTTTTTTTTTTTAAAAAAAAAAAAGATCTTTTCCTGTATTTTATGATGTTTTTCACATTAGTGGAATTAAGTGCTTTTGTCATTTATTACATCTTGCACAGCAATGGTCAATAATCTCTTTAATGAATAATTCTGAAAAATGTGCTGTTAAAAAAGTAAGCCACTGGCCTTTAGTCACAGCTCAGCAACATCTGATCAGGCCAGATAGCAGCGCCTGAATGGCTGTCAGATTGCAGATATCTGAGATTTCCGAGCTAAACCGTGATCAGCATGCAGCTCCATTAATCTACTCCTTTCCATTCTTTTCATATGTCACATAATAGTGGCAATGAACCAGGAAGTGCATATTTGTAGACTGCACAATAGACATAAACAATTTATCATTTTCTGTTTAATTAAAGAACAACAATAAAAAGAAAATTATCCATAACAGTCCAGAGTCTGCTGAAGGATTCAAGATTAGCATACAGCTAGATACTGCGAGGCCCACAGTGACCTGCACAGATGAGCACCAGGAGAATAAAGCAACCCTGGCGCAAGACAATGAAAATCCTGTGAGTGATGCTGGTGCAAATCTGAGTTATGAAAGTGCTATTAAGCAAGTATAGGTTATGGTTTGAGAACTGAGAGTCAAATATGAAAAGGATAAAGGAAAAAAAAAAAAAAGTGTTTCCTCTGTACAAAGCACTCACACGTGCACACAGACAGCATTCTGTGGAACAAATTAACCATTCAAAAGAAAAAAAAAAGTCATACCAGATAATTAGCAGCTAGTTTAATTGCAGGCACTAACATGCTCTTTCTGGCAACACCCTCCAGTCATGTTTTTAATTGGGCTTGACTGTGTCTCATAAGCACAGCCAGGAGTGAGGTGTGGAGCACAGTGAGACACTCTCCAGGAGCATCGTGCCAGTGTCCACATGCCACACATTGTCATGGGGTTGTCTCAAATGGCCAGCAAAGCTCTAAACTGCATTTCTTTCTGAACCCCATAAAAGGCTAAGAACTTTATTCATAGCTTGCATTAATTAATGAGACTACAAACTCATGCTGCATGTGAATGCACTGCACAGCAGGCATGCTTGAAAGGAAAGAAGCCCCAGGAAATCTAACTTCTATTTGAACTATATTTACCTTTTAAAAAGCCTACTTTCTATCAAGCTAGAAAATGCAGAGGAAGCAGTGGAACAAGCTGAGGAAACAAGGCAAGAGTGCATTACTTCCCCAGGCATCCCTCAGCTTGCAGCCTGCCTCTAGCACTCAGGGGCAGTGATGTGTTTCTTCACAGAGAGACAGAGAAGTCCAGGCAGACAGCTTCTCAGAGGGAAGGTTGCTCTTTTTATTGTTGTTGTTTTTTCTTTTCACTCTGAATATTTGTTCCGAATTCTGCAAAAGAATGTTTTTTGTTTGTTTGTTTGTTTGTTTGTTTTAACATTTAAGAGCTGTTTCCTACAAGTGCCAGAATTGCTTCATGTCACAGTGTCCTTGTCCTTTCAAATGGGATTGAAATGACAAAATGAGTTTCAAAGTCAAAATTGTTCAATGAATGGATGTTCCTTGGGAGCCTACCATAGACATTCCTTGTCCTTGTCTCCATATAATGTAGAAATAACCATTTTTCAAGCATATAAACTTGCAGCTTGTCCTGCTGCAAGTAATAATCACTAGTTTCTCCAACTTTAATTATAGATTTACTTTTTCATCATGTTTTGACTGAAATCTCATTAACTATATCTGTAGTCTATCGTTCAGAAGTGTTCCTAGTGTTCCCGTATTACTTTTCTGCAACCTTTCAATTATTTTGCAGTCTGGATTCACCTCACCTAAGAAAAGTTGTTGGGAAGTTATTTGTCTGTAAGTTTATAGTCTAAACGTATCCATAGGCAATGAAGTGAGACAGCTACATCCAAATAAGTGACATGTCTACATGTTTAGGATATCTACCTTTGAATGGAAGAATCGCCCTTCAAAGATGTTTTGCTTTCTCCAGTGACTATAGAAGTGTAAATATCAAATTTAGATGATGTACCTTGCTTGAGGCAGTTGAAATTAGTCTGTGATCCAACTCCCCAGTGTGACCAATTTCTAAATTAAAGATCATTTGCATGTTGTTCTCCTTTGGGATTTGTGTCTGTGGTCATCAGGTGATCGTCTGAGTTTCTACCTCAAGCACATTCACAGAACTAAAAAGCTGTTCAGAAGATTTCCACCTGTGTGAAACACTATGGAAGCATGACTTTCTTTAGCACATAGACTTTTGTTCCCCCAAACTTTTACACAGACCAGGGACTTGTAGTGAGAATAGTGGGGGCAAATAAATGTTCATCTTCGGAATCTTCCTCCTCTGGAAGTCTTTTCTGCAGAATGATAAAATTGCAATGTGAAATAATATTGTTTTGGTATTACCAGATTTCCCAAATATCTCTCCACTTAAAAAAAATAAATAATAATAATAATCCAGTAAAAATATATCTATACACTATATTTTTAATATAAACTCCTGTAATTAGCATAGTATTCCTTTATTATAATGATAATGGTAATTTTATATTTTCAAAGAATGGAAACACTTTTAGTTTTTCTTCTCTGTTCTGTGGATTACTGTCTGTAATTCTTATAAAGACAGGAAATGGAAAGCTGTGTGCTTTACATACACAAAAAAAAAAAAAAAAAAAAAAAAAGTACAGCATAAATATGCAAATAAATTGGTATTCAATAGTATTCAATGGTATAGTCAATACAGTGCCTTTAGATCTCTCCCTTTTCTAGTTTCTAAACTCCAGGAACATTCTGCAAGCTGAAGCAATATCTTTCTCCAGCATGCTGGTGTTTGTATTACATAAACATGTAATACAAACTTGGCTGCTTCCTTCCATAGGAGCATCTGCTCAGCTGACAGTCCCCAGCGTACCAGCTTTGTTTAGTCCAAGGCACCAGTGATGAGTAATGGATCTGGCTAATCCTGATAATGTATGATGTAATTGTCAAAGGGGTTTAATTATCAGAACATTACATGTGGGATTATTTTGTAGTACAATTTTTTGTAGTACACTTACAGACTAAATTTGCAAGACCTATGATAAGTTTTAGCTACCCAATCAGCCATCATATTAACACATCTTCCCTACCATGTTTAGAAGTACAGAGAGTGCAGAAGCTCAGCTTGTTACATACAAAAGTAAATGATCTATATCATTCCATAAAACTATCATCAGAGCACTTCTCAGACAAGCATAAATCCAACTCTCTTACCAGAAGTTAAAATAAAAATGTTTGCAAGATTTCAGCATTACTACATAATCAGACAGGCAGTAAAAATCTTTTTTTTTTTTTTAATCCTTTTTTCTTCTGTAAAGTGAAAGTGATGGTTATCTAGTGCTAGTCCTCCACCAGTGCTTTTAAAATCTGACTCCTGAACACCATTTCTCTTTGTCATAGGAGAACCTCAGACTGAGAAAGTGGGATTATTCTCTGTCTGCACTAAAACAACACAGAAAAGCTGTTTTGCAAGCTATTGTGGGATGTGGTGATGACTGTTTGTCATCCACAAGAGACAGAGGCAAACAAAACATCAGTGAATATTCTCACACACAGAGCAATGGGATACTAGGTAGAAAGAGTTTTCAGTGGGGAAACTGGCATTACTGAGCACCCTGTGGGCTGATGGATGACTGGAACCACTAGAAAAGGGAAAAAAAAAAACAAAAAACAAAAACAGGAAAAGGAAATAAAGCAATTAAAATAAGTTTCTACATATTCTTTTTGGTCATCTGTCTCCAGTCAGCCTGAAAAATTAATAACATTAAAATAAAATAAAATAAAATAAAATAAAATAAAATAAAATAAAATAAAATAAAATAAAATAAAATAGTTGTCTTAGAACTGCAAAGTGAATAGTCTCCAAGTTCTTGCAGTCAAGAAATGCAGCTTTTTGTCAGCTCCAGCTGTGACAGAGCAACTACAAATTAGCCCTCAGCAACCCTCTCCACTTCGATAGGCAGAAGGGAGGTAGAAGTATAGATGTGACTAACAGCTGGAGATGCAGACCTGGATATCTAGCTCCTTCCATACCAGCCCCAGCTTTGCCACTGACTCTTTGTATCACAGCAAATGAAAAACTGTATTTCATACTTTAAAAATATATTTATATATAAAAATAAAACTCCCCTGTGATTTTGTTGGTCTTTTGAAGAACCCAGAAATCCCAACTGTCATTGGTCCTGCACCCAGGACCATGAATGTTCTTCAAGATTTGTATACCTATCTAAAACACAGTCTTCGGCCCTTTACACCAAAAAGATCAATTCCTGTTGAAAAAGTTCCTATTCTGACATGTCAACAACCAACAGATCTTGTGTATATAGTCAGGTCACTTCTGACTACTGGTTAAACTTGTGTAACATAGGAGTAATTTTTCAGAGATGACCCTACACCCACACTGTCCTTCTGCTTGAAGAGAGACTGCCCTCAATAAATGGATCTGCCAAAGAAAAGACAATAGTTTATTATTATTATTATTATTATTATTATTATTATTATTATTATTATTTCTGACTATGTTATGCCATTGAAACTTCAACCATCTCACTGGCATGTATCTCAACATGTCACACCTGAAACAACTTTACATGAAGATGAAGCTTATCTTGCAAAGACAGAAGACGGATAAGAACAGTAAGAAGGATACCGTGGTATTTCCTCTTATTTTATTTTGTTGTTTATCAGGATAAACAGGACTGCATGTGAAATGTTGTTACCGCTGCTACTAAACGGGCTCCCTCTGATTTACAGTTGGAACTCCACTGCAAGTAGCATGTAGAGCTATATCTGAACACACTTCATTTCATTGTCCTGAAGATCATCACACTGCTCAGGAACATCCATTTCTCAGTAACGGGCCACCTTTCTTTTTCCCCTTGTTGTCTGAATATCCAATTAATTTTCCTCTAAAATAAGCTATGCCAATTGAATATGAATATGAATTCACTCTTTTTGTGGTTTTACCCTGGCAGGCAGCTCAGCACCACACAGCCACTTGCTCACTCTCCCAAGGTGGAGTGGGGGACAGAATTCAAAAGGTGAAAGTGAAACTCATGGGTTGAGGTAAAGTCAGTTTATTAGGTAAAGCAAAAGTCATGCACACAAGCAAAGCAAACCAAGGAATTCACTCTATGTTCCCATTGGTGGGTAGGTGTCAGTCACTCTCAAGAAAGCAGGGCTCATCACGTGAAATGATTTATTGGGAAGACAAAGGTCATCACTATGAATGTCCCCCCATTTCCTTTCCTTCCAGCTGTTATTGCTGAGCATGACACCACATGATGTGGGACATCCATTTGGCCATCCTGGGTCAGTTGTCCTGGTTGTGTCCCCTTCTAGCTCCTTGTGGCACCCCAAGCCTGCACTGGCACAGCAGCATGAGGAGCTCTGTGTGAGCACTGCTCTGCAACAACTAAACCATTGGTGTAGTATCACCACTATTGTAATCAAAACTCCAAAACACAGCATCATATAAGCATCTACAAAGAAAATTAAATCTATCCCAGCCAAAACCAGGACATCACCACAAAGAGGTTTTTTGTTTTGTTTTGTTTTGTTTTGTTTTGTTTTAAAAAAAGTTTTCAAAATATAAAGTGATATTGGAGGTTTTGAACAGAAATGTTTTTCCTAACATGAGTAAAAATATAATTAATTAGTGAAGGTTTTCTCTTGTTTATAGCAGCAAACAAAGCTGAATTTCTTCCAAATATCACAGCAATAGTCTGAGGCAACAGTTACATTTGTCATGGTCTAAGGAAGAAATGCAATCTGCTCACCTCCAATCTGTAATGAAGACCTCTGATGCAATGGTCTAGTTCACTCACCTTTGTGAAACAGTGGTTTTAAATTCTCACCAACAGTTCATCCTTCAATTATCCTCAGTTTTGTTTATGGAGCTCCTTGATTAATACATTACGTGACATAAGTTTTCCAGTCAATATCCTGAGTATACATACAAATCAGTTTATCAGTTTGATCTTTTGGCATAGACTTATGGATCAAGTCATATCGCAATATCCTAAGGCTATGTGTATCCTAATGTTAATTTCAACTCAGGTCTACAGCATGACCATGGAACTGAAAGTGACTTCTGGTAGGACTGAATGTCAGTTGAATGCATTTGTGGGCTCTCATATTATATAGTGCTTTCTTAAACCAGTCAACCATAAACCAACTTTGGTTAAGGTAGAAGTTATATTTTTCCTTCTCAGTAAGGAAACAAGATGTTCCTAGACATCTCTATTATAATAGTTAGGGAATTTCTTCTAACTGTCAAGTAGATTTTAGTTCTGATTAATTTATGCCCCTTTTTCCTGTGCCAACAATATCCCTGACCTTTAATAATTTTTCTCCTTAGTTGGTGTTTAGCTTACCATATCAGTTTGGGAGCATATCTGGTGTATAAATTAGAGACAGAGAAACTGGTCAATCAGTCATACCAAACAACCTGTATGCCTCCCTCAGCATCTTCTTCTGCTTAATGGTCAAAGCAGAAGATGTCCAAATTTTCTTCCACATTTGCTCAATATCACACTTAAACCACACCGCAGTAGGTATTTTTAATCAGCTGCTCATAAAGTCAAATTCTCACATATGAGAGATTAATTTATCCCATTGGAGTATTGCCCACACAAGGAGAGAGACTTTTTCATAGATTCATCCTGAGAGATAATGTGTATCCTCAGTTTTCAATTAGCTTAGTAGGACACAATTGTGCATATTCTTTGTAACATCTTTAGTAGCTTATACCAGCTCTTTTCTGGCCCTGTCTCCTCAGAAGTGTATGTCTAAGATTCCATCATTTTTATCTGTGCAAAATATTTCCTCTACAAAATTGTGTTACAAAATGGAAAATCAAGTCTTGAAGATAGAACTGTAGAAGTGAGTGCCAAGATTATAGATAATCAAATCCCACAGAACACCCCAGTCAAATACACTTTTCTTCTCTGCCTTAAATTCTCCTTACTCTCATCCTAGCAATAGGAGAAGACGGAAGAGAAATAAGTTTCAAGGCTTTTCCTCTTCCTAAGCTTTTACTGAAAGCTTTTAAAGAAACTTTATAACTTTCAATTGTCAGCTGAGTTCTCTTTATTTGTGGTGCCCAATGGAATGTAAAAAAAAGAAGGATTGTATAAAATCCTGGTGGTTTCTTAAGTCAAATTACATCCTGTAAATAAATAAATAAATACACACATAAAAAATCTTAAGAAGACAGAAAAGGCTGATGCTCCAAGACCACATAAAAATCAGACATCATCATCAGGCATTTTCATCAATACTCTGCATTTGCAGAGATGTGTTAAATAAGAGATGTGTATGCATCCCTAATTTAGAGGTACTTGTGTTTACACATTAGTTGTGCCTCTGAAACATTGTCATACAAAATAGATGACCATGACAAGTAAGGCTCTTTGCTGAGTGTACAGCATGCATTAGGAGACCTCTGGACATCTCACAGGACTCAGAGAGTACATAGCCATAATGTGAACATGTGAGGATGAGCAAATACCAGGGCAGCTTGCTGTTTGCTTTGTGTCTGTCACTCAAAAAAAGGTTTAGATCAAATGATTCTTGAAGTTACTCTAACTACAACAATAAATCTAATGCAAATTTAATGAGGGGAGATATGGGAAACACACTCATCCTAACTTTCACTTGATGTATAATGTTGCACTCTGCTATTCATTTAATCTAATGCAATTTAAAATGATGTGATGCATTCAAACATGACATTCCATTTTGGGATCAGAAATTTATATGGTCAAAATCTCAAACTAAAGCATACATAAACATTAAAAATAATATCTACCATCATATTATTGGATTTCATCTCAAGCATCACAAACAAGGTGACAAACATATTCCATCATATTAAACTAATACAGGAGTGTGAATCTTCTTTTAAAGAGTTGATGTAGTCTCCAGAGCTCCTACAGCACAAAAGCTTTTAGTAAGGAGACACAAATTCATTCAGGCTACACTGATCAGAAAATGTATAACAACACTTACTACAGTTCCAACATCAGGTAAGCTATGGGTAGGGTTTTCCCACCCAGGCACACATCCTTACTAGGAGAGGCATGATGTTGCTACAGTTTGGTTCAGTAACTGCACAAGCTACTCTGGTCTGCAGGAGAAGATGTAGTCATGCTGCTAAAGCTGCTTAGACATCACCCATCTCTTCAGGTGATTACACAGCTCTACTTTGGCCTAACACATAAAATTTCACCCATTTGCAGACACAAACATGCTAGTTGTAAAAAAAAAAAAAATAATAATAATAATTTGTGGTGATGTCCTTGTGACAGAATTTACTGGAGAGAGTCTCTAAGGGGAGACCCTTAGGAAGTAGTTCCCAATAAAGAATAACTTCAGCAGATCCAGAAGCTCCAAATTCCTGGAGTATCTGATGTAATCATTTAGCTAGGACATCAAAACAAGATATCTTTAACCTTCTCTCTCTCTCTTTTTTATTTATTTTTTTTTTTTCCTTAACTGTTCACTGAGTGATAGAGTGAGCATGTGTCTCAAAAGGTTTAATTATGGAAGGGAGTTGGAAGCTGTGAAATTGTAATTGATTTTATTAATTCTTGGTAGTATTTAACAGTAGCATAAGTCTACATATATTCATCTTTTTCAATCAATTATTGTTGTAGATTGTAAATCTTTTAGTTATTAATCTTTATATTCTTATCCTAGAGACTTTTCTAGAAATAATTGGAACTTCAAGCAGACCAGTAACAAGAAATAATCTGAGTAAGTATACTGATGCTATTAGCCTGTCTAATTGTAAGTTTCTGAACTACACTGCTTTTTAATGGATTAAGTTTTAACCAAACTGTCTGGAAAAACATTAAAGATTTAGCTGATTAGACACTAAGGAACAACGGACTTTCAGTTTAATTTTAACTCTGCTAGTATGGTAGTATTCTTTACTGCTGCTATGTGTTGCCTCTTCCTATTATAAAACTTTGAATTTATTATAAGAACCATAGAATTTAATTAATGTAATTCTAGCAATGTTGCAATATAACAATAAATAATGAAAAAAAACAACAACATGTACAGATAAAAGTACACTCAAGTCAAAGTAATGCACAAAAAGTAAAGAAATTCAACAATACAATATACAGTTAGAGTAGAATTACAACCAAAATATTGCCATCTAGGTATAAAAAATGGGAATGATTGTATCTATGTATCCCGTCACACTCAAAGAATTGCCAGATGATAAATAGTTGCAAAGAAAGTGAGTAACTTTCTCATTAATTGTGATATAGTTTTAAATCACTGTGGCCAGAAGGTTTGCAAGCTTTGAATTGGCTTCAGTATTTATACAGATAATGAGAACATTTATGATTCTACCAGAGAGAGTCAATGATTTTCAGATGAGATATAAACCTGAGGGCTTCAGAGCAAAAATCAACCTAAAAGCAGATGGGCTAGAAAACCTCACTGAGCTAGGAAATTGGAGTATTTTACTATTTGGTAAAAAAGATTCTCCTTAGTACAATTTGAACTAATACAAGTGCTAAGCACTATAATTCTAATCAAAAATATACTATTTGTATAATATGTAATTTTAGAAGCACTGTGTACATGCAGATTCACACATGTATATGAAACTTTTTTCACCGCCTCTCTTTAGAAGTACTAATTTCACCATGCTCATAGCAACAATTTCCAAGTAAATAACATATTGTAAACACAGCAAAATTCCTCTGAAGGAATGGAATAGTAATGCATACTGAAGTAAGAATCTATTTCTTTTCATGTGTTTAGTCTCTACAGAACTAATGAAGACAGCGGTAGAAAAGCTGTTCTGTTTCATCTACCATGAAAAGGGTAATATCTTACTATTTTACATCTTTTTAGGCAACTCTGAATAATTAACAAAACAAAACAAAACACAACCAACCAAGCAAAAAAAAGAAACTATTCTTATACCACTGATCCACACTTGTAGGGAAGCCATGTATTTGTCTCTATCAGTGGAATTTCCTTGTTTCAGTTATCAGTACATGAAAAATAGGAAGATAACTAACTGATTCCAGCAGCTAGTCTTATCATATGGAAGACAAGTACTTTTTTCCATGGGATGCCTGGTTCTTGTGGCACAGGAGCCACGTTAAGTACCACTACACTTTCACTAAAAACAGTGTCCTTAGAAACACACATAAATTTATATAAGAGATTTTCTTTTTTCTTGATGTATGCCCATCGTGTAACAATCTCTTTACTCAACACAGAAATACAGACACCTGTGATATGAAACAGTCATCCCTTTGGACTTCTGGTTTTCCCTCCATATTTTTATATGCAAGCTCACAGGTTAATATATAAAGAGTTTTATTTCTCTTTCTGCCCATTTGTGACCAAAGAGAGAAATGTCATTTTTGATGGTGGCAGTGATTTTGTCATTTTTTCTTGGGGGGTAGAGGAAGATGGAGGGTTGGTGTTTGATTGTTCTTGTCATTTTGGGGTAGGGTTGGGTTATTTGTTTCTGTGTGTGTTGGGGGGGGGGGGGGAGGAGAGGAGTTGTAGATATGAATCTGAAGGATCCTGACTTAGTAGAATGTCTACCTTTTATGGCTCCTATTAGCTTGAAAAGTTTCAAAGCAATATCCTATAGAATTTCTTTTTATCTGCTAGCATTGTTGTTATTTATTTGAATTTAAATTAAATTTAGTTTTAAATTGTAATTTAAAGTATTTTATATGTGTATTTACTACAATTGCTATAATTAACTATTTGGAATTACAGTGATTACAGTGACATAAAATCAGCACATGCACACATAGGTTAAGGAGTAATATTACATTAATAAGCGACTCAAGTGTCTCAATGGCTGATATTTAAAAGTCTAAGGCAAGTCACAAAATTTAAATAATAGGAAAGTGAGTTACCTTTATAGATATTACAGAATATCTTCTGAAGGAGAAAGAAAGCTATGAATAATTTTGAAATTCTCTCTTGCATCAAATATCTATTAGTTTTTAGTACATTTTTGATTCAAGACATAAGATGACAAGTATTATAAGGAAAATCATGGAGGGCCCTGAAAATGAAGACATGCATCTTGTATTCAGTTTTGCTAAAATTTTCTTCATTAAAGCTATGTATATGAAGTTTTTATATGCTGATGAATCCGAAGACCTTTTCTACCAGTTACTTCTAGTAAATGATATTTCAGCTCTTTGCAGCCATTTCATCTTATTCACACTTTCTTAAAGTCTTATAATTGGCAATACTGATTTAATGTAGTGTACTAGAGTATTTTTTTTTATTATTATTATTGAAAAAAAAATTCACTAAGGAAATGCCATATAAAGATATTTGCTGGAGAAGGATTTTTGTTGTTGTTATTGTTTTTTTTGTTTTGTTTGTAATTAAATGGCATTAAGTTCTGTTTCAGTTTTTGGAACACAAATATCCATGTAGAACTTGAAATACCACTTTCAAAGTCATTTTAAATATTTCGACTGAAATGAACATTGCAGTTGTTATTCAATGCTAAATTTTAAAATAATATTTAGCCAAAAAAAAAAAAAGTATTCTAGATTTCTTTAGAGAATTAAAATAACTTTTGCCTGATCTAAACCACATTTCCAGCTCTGTTTTATTTCTGTATTTCCAGACATGCTATTCCATGAAGCATACTATTATTATTATTATTATAGCTATTATAGATATTATAGATATTATTATCCACTTAGAGGAATTAATATGTATTTGAAATACACAATTTATGAAGGCTCATATATACATTTAGAATGGTTTATGTGTTAGAAATGCTAATAGTTTACCTTTAAACTAAATACAGTGAATCTTTATTGGACAATCCTTTTCATGCAACAATACACTATTAAATATATCCCTGCTGCATAAGTCTTTCATAAAGTGTTGAGTAGATCTTTGTATTCTCATCCTTTGTATCATTTAGATTCTTCCAATTACTTGTTTTTTCTGCTCTTTTTTTTTTTTTCCAATCAGTGCTGAATGCCTCAGTTCCTTTTCTTTTGAACTTCATTTCCCACATGTCAATGAAAACAGGACATTAATATAGCAATGTTTTGATTTAGTAAGAATATAATGTTGAGCCTAAAACTACATTATGAGATTACACACAACTGTAGTGCATAGTTGTCTTTAATTGGTTTCCTTAAAGTTGAAACAAAAGAAAATTTATGTTATTTATTAATTTTATATTTTTTTTTTCTTCCTAATTGATCAGAAGAGTTAAATTTGGTGATTTATTATTACCCAACTGCTGGATGCACTGATGCCTGTGGTTAAACAGTTTATGAATTCAGCACAGGTGTAGTAATGATAAAGTGTCATTTAAATCCTTGACTACAAACAACAGCTGAAACATTAAGCATAGACTGGACTGCTGCACTTAAGAATGAGTTAGGATTTGCCTAAAATATTAGGTATGAATTTATAGTATTTGAGCTACTCTGTACTGTTACCCTTCCTTTTCTCTGTTTCTTGTGAGTGCCCTTAATGAGCTCTAAAGGTATGCTTATGAGGACTGCTGGAGATGAAGGTTTATTCTTCTGTCCATAACATGAATTGGCCACAAACAAGCCAATTCCAGTCTAAAAGTTCAACACAGGTTTTAGCGCAGGCTATGGCCAAGCTAAATAGCTTCATTAGTAAAGTATGCACTTTATCTCTAAAACAATTGCCTGGTTTCTAGTCTCCCTCTGGCTAATTTGGTGCACCTTGTCATTATTATCTCCTAAACTAGCATGATAAAATGGATTTTCTTTGAATTAACTTATCTTTCTTTGAAGGCAGAAATACCTTAAATTTTGCACACTTCAAGAGTGTCCAGGCACACACACACAGACTAGCTCAGTGTAGGTAGTTTCCAGCAAATTCTCACCTTGATTTCTTGAGAACTAATTTTCCATATAGACAAGTACTGACAGGTTGACAAGATATCAGCAATTTGTAGAAGTTGTTCTCAACTACCATCACTGCAGAAATTAAAAGTAGCAATGACTCAGTAATTCACAGGCTTATTATACTATGAAGTAACTCATTAAAGGTTTTAAGACTGTAACAATGGTGTCATGTTACTGTTAAATTCACTCAAAAATCTTATGAATAATAAAATTTGAATGTTCACTCTTTTGCATGAAGTATAACACACATAACAAGGGTAGGAATCAAAAAATACAGACAGTCTTTTCCTTTCTGAAAATTTCAGAATCTTGTCTAACTTTTCTTTCTTACACGCTATGAATATTAAGGAGATATATATATACATATTTTTTTTTCTCCTCCAGATAATGCTATAAGAAACGGCCCTTGCACTTTCATTTGTCAATGGCATGTGCACAGAAAGTCATTGTTCTACTTTCTGCAAGAAATCACTTACCTTTTATGATTTTATTTTTGCATCCATTCACTGACAACTTCTGAATTGAATTCAGGCTCTTAATTCTCACTTCTTAGACAGCATAATGTGACAGTCACGTTAAATTGCATGCACACTGCTTGTTTCCTGTTGAGCTTTTTTTCTTTTTTTTTTTTTCTTTTTTTTTATCCTCTTTTTATCCTCTACTCTACACTTAGACTTTGCTCAGCTGATACTGGAGCAGTAGCACAAAAGCACTGGATAGGACCGTTTCTACACATGTGGAACATATTCAAAAAGCAGTGTTGCTATCATTTGTATAACAGTAGTTACTGGAAATCCCAGAGGAAATTGGTACCCTACCAAGCACTGGAAAGAACAACAGCTGGTTACCATCATGGCACTGGAAAGAGAAAAAGCACAAAGGGTTGAAAGGTTTATAGAGACACAAAATGCTGGAATGTCACACAACAGATCAGTGGCCTTATCAGAAGCTGATCCTTGACTGACTTTGTATTGAAGCTGGGTAATATTGCATATCTGTATCTAACAGCAATAACTTAAGACAGGACTGGATTTTGCAAGTCCTGAAGCAAAGAACTCCAGAGATTTTAAGACATCTGAGGAGCTTGGCCGACATAATATTTTTATGACTTCTGCACTAGCCATTCTCATCTTTGAAAACTTTTTTTTTTTTTTTTTTTTCTTCTTGAACATGCTTCTGGATGTTTTCTCATCCCCTTTTCCCTTTTTTACTCCCCAGAAACTACTGCTAAAAATCCTGAGTGCAAATAAAAATACCTTTCTAGACTCCACTGTAATACAGCTATTCACTGTAACACAACTACTAAAGTTGGACTAAATAATCTTAGAGGTCTTTTCCAACCTGAAATATTCCATGATTCTATACTCTGAGAATGAGCATTTCTAATATTGAGTAAATGGTGAAAAACATTGAGGGAAAAAGAAACTAATGAACTGAAAAAGTTATGACTAGATTACTGCCATAAAAAAAAAAAAAAAGTTCACTTTATAGTGAGCTAACTGGTTATATGTTGAGATCCTGTTTATTTAGTACATCTTATTACAAGCCTTACCAAAAAAAAAAAAAAAAAAAAAGCAAACAAACAAACAACCTCCCCCCCCCCCCCAGCATCTACATTTACTTTTACAGAAACAGATTTTAATTTCTGGTGAGCTCAGAAGCATATACAACAAGACCAACAGGTGGGTTTGTGCTGAAATTATCCCTGAATGATTCCTTCAGGGAGTCATTACTTAATTGTTCAGAAGTTGAATGGTTGTCTCTTCCACTTTAGCTAAAGCCAAGACCTCAATGTTATGTCCCAAGAGAAAAGCCATTAGAATACACAGGAGAATATCATGCCATATGGGCCCAGAAATAATTTTGAGAGAATGGCAAATTTCCTCATTCTGTCTATGCAGGAGCAGCTGACCAATATTTTTAACCCTCAGAATAGGATTTCCACTTCATGCAACATTGTACTCTATATTCTTTTTGAAATAACCTTTATTTCCCTTGTGCTCCAAGGAGTCAGGGCATGGATGCATTTGAAAGAAGAGGAGAGGTGATTTATGATCACCTTTTGGGGATAGACTCTTTATCATAGAATATAGTGATAGGACAAGGAATAGTGGCTTTAAACTAAAGAGGGTAGATTTCATTTAGGTATAAGGAAGAAATTCTTTACTCAGAGGGTGGTGAGGCACTGGTGCAGGTTGTCCAGAGAAGCTGTGGATGCCCCATCACTGGAAGTCACAGAATCACAGAATCACAGAATTTCTAGGTTGGAAGAGACCTCAAGATCATCGAGTCCAACCTCTGACCTAACACTAACAGTCCCCACTAAACCATATCCCTAAGCTCTACATCTAAATGTCTTTTAAAGACTTCCAGGGATGATGACTCCACCACTTCCCTGGGCAGCCTGTTCCAGTGCCTCACAACCCTTTCAGTGAAGAAGTTCTTCCTAACATCCAACCTAAAACTCCCCTGGCACAACTTAAGCCCATTCCCCCTTGTCCTTTCACCAGGCACGTGGGAGAACAGACCAACCCCCACCTCACTACAGCCTCCTTTAAGGTACCTGTAGAGAGCAATAAGGTCGCCCCTGAGCCTCCTTTTCTCCAGGCTGAACAAGCCCAGCTCCCTCAGCTGCTCCTCGTAGGACTTGTTCTCCAGGCCCCTCACCAGCTTTGTCGCCCTTTTCTGGACCCGTTCAAGCACCTCAATGTCCTTCTAGTAGTGAGGGGCTCAAAACTGAACACAGTACTCGAGGTGTGGCCTCACCAGAGCTGAGTACAGGGGGATGATCACCTCCCTAGCCCTGCTGGTCACACTATTTCTTATGCAAGCCAGGATGCCGTTGGCCTTCTTGGCCACCTGAGCACACTGCTGGCTCATATTCAGCCGACTATCCACCATCACTCCCAGGTCCTTCTCCACCAGGCAGCTCTCCAACCACTCATCTCCCAGCCTGTAGCTCTGCTTGGGGTTATTGCGCCCCAGGTGGAGGACCCAGCACTTGGCCTTGTTAAACTTCATTCAGTTGACCTCAGCCCATCGGTGCAGCCTATCCAGATCCTCCTGCAGAGCCTTCCTACCCTCGAGCAGATCGACACACGCACCTAACTTGGTGTCATCTGCGAACTTACTGAGGGTGCACTCGATGCCCTCGTCCAGATCATCGATGAAGATATTAAAGAGGACTGGCCCCAGCACCGAGCCCTGGGGAACGCCACTAGTGACAAGCCTCCAACTGGATTTGACTCCATTTACCACAACTCTTTGGGCCCGGCTGTGCAGCCAGTTTCTACCCCAACGAAGCGTGCGCCAGTCCAAGCCAAGAGCAGCCAGTTTCTTGAGAAGAATGCTGTGGGAAATGGTATCAAAAGCCTAGCTGAAGTCAAGGTAGACCACATCCACAGCCTTTCCCTCATCCACCAAGTGCGTCACATTGTCAAAGAAAGAGATTAGGTTTGTCAAGCAGGATCTGCCTTTCATAAACCCATGCTGACTGGACCTGATCACCTGCTTGCCGTGCAAGTGCCATGTGATGACTCTCAAGAGAATCTGCTCCATGAGCTTCCCTGGCACTGAGGTCAAACTGACAGGCCTATAGTTCCCCGGGTCTGCCCTCCAGCCCTTCTTGTAGACGGGCGTCACGTTTGCTAGCCACCAGTCAACTGGTCCCCCAGTAGCCAGGACTGTTGATAAATCATGGTAAGCGGCTTGGCCAGCTCCTCTGCCAGTTCTCTCAGTACCCTCGGGTGGATCCCATCCGGCCCCCTCGACTTGCGCACATCCAAGTGCTGGACCAGGTCACCAACCATTTCTTCGTGGATAGTGAGGGCCACATTCTGCTCCCCATCCCCTTCCACCAGTTCAGGGTACTGGGTATCCAGAGAACAACCTACATTGCCGCTAAAGACTGAGGCAAAGAAGGCATTAAGCACCTCCGCCTTTTCCTCCTCTTTTGTAACAAGGTTTCCCCCCGCATCCAGTAAAGGATGGAGATTCTCCTTAGTCCTCCATTTTGCATTGATGTATTTGTAAAAAGATTTTTTGTTATCTTTAACGGCAGTAGCCAGATTGAGCTCCAGATGAGTTTTGGCCTTCCTAATTTTGTCCCTGCACAGCCTCGTTACCTCCTTGTAGTCCTCCTCAGTGGCCTGCCCTTTTTTCCAAAGATTATAAACCCTCTTTTTTCTCCTAAGCTCAAGGAGAAAAGTGTTTAAGGCCAGGTTGGATGAGGCTTTGAGCAACCTAATATAGTGGAATGGCAGGGAGGGTTGTAATTGGATGATCTTCCCTTCCAACCCAAACCATTCTGCGATGTCACTAAGGATATAAAATCCACAGATAATATTCATAAGCAAGAAATGTCTGCAAGACATTTTTTCCAACATCTTTTCCAACATCTTTTTTTTTTTTTTGTCTGCAAGACATTTCTGCAGATTTTTATGTAAATGTGTAACTTATAGAATCATGGAATAATTTATGTTGGAAGGGACAAGGGACCTTTTATAGAATTGCAGAATCATGGAATATCCTGAGTTGGAAGGACCCACAAGGATCATCAAGTCCAGCTCCAAGGTCCACACAAAACCACCCGAAATTCAAACCATATTTCTGAGAGTGTTGTCCAAACACCTCTTGAACTCCATCAGGCCCAGTGCTACTTCCCTGGGGAGCCTGTTTCAGTGCCTGATCACCCTCTTAGTGAAGAACCTTTTCCTAACATCCAATCTGTACCTCCCCTGTTGCCACATCATGCTATTCCCTCGGGTCCTATTGCTTGTTACCATAGATGAGTGAAGAAGTCGCTTGCCCCTCCAATCCCCCTTGTGAGAAACCTGTAGTAAGCTGTAGGCCACCATGAGGTCTCACCTCAGTTTCTTCTTCTCAAGGCTGAACAATCCAAGTGACTTGAGAAGTGTTCCTTCTCTGTACTGCTTTCAAGAATACAGAGAATATCTGCTATCTTAAAATATTCTGAGGATGGTGATCTTAAAGCTTTTGAATTTTGAGTGCTGTAGTCACTGTGGTCATAAAGAAAGACAAACGTGGCTGTAAACAAAATCTATGATAGTGTGTGTTGGGGTCAACAAGAGGTCAGGCTACCATCAGTTTAGCTCACCTGAAGATTTCTTGTGTTTATCTTGGGACTCGAAAACACCAAGGAACCTTTCTGCTTGCCCAGAAAATATTTCCCAGGAGGTCCTTTCCTTATGGTTTCATAACAGTGCAGGAATGAGAAAATAGTAATAAATCATGAATTTGTTTTTCATTTTGCTTTTCCTTTTCCCTGCCTGCCTGCCTTCCTTTCCTTCCTCCCTCCCTTCTTCTCTCCCTCCTTCCCTCCCTCCCTTCCTCCCTCCCTCCCTCCCTCCCTCCCTCCCTCCCTTTCTTCCTTCCTTCCTTCCTTCCTTCCTTCCTTCCTTCCTTCCTTCCTTCCTTCCTTCCTTCCTTCCTTCCTTCCTTCCTTCCTTCCTTCCTTCCTTCCTTCTCATTCTTTTCTGTATTAAAGGAGCATTATGGACTTTCTAAAGCATAGATGACGAGTTTTGAGTCCCTATTTTCATGCATGAAGACTAACACACACAAAATACAAGGAAGCTTATCCTATTGTAATGAATTCCACAGAGGTGAGACAGAACATATCTCTGCAAGGGAGAGGACTTACTGGAATACTCTGTTGACATTGCCTCTTTCTGGGTACAGAGAGGGGTAGAAATGACCATATCTACAGAAGTGTTGAGAGAGAATGAAAGGGAGTGTTAAAATTCATCTTGACTGGTTTGATCAATGAAACTAGAATTTTGAGAGTGGGAAATTAGTGGCCAGTATTTTAATAGTCTTTTGATACTTTTAATAAATACATTGTAATAAATAAATTGGCAATGATTAATATTTGTAATAGTTTCTATTAATATATCTATTGATTAGGTTTTTCATTATGGAAGACTAATATTTATGAGATTCTAGTATGATTACTTTGAAAAAAAAAATTTCAAAATGGGATGCTGTCTATTAAGAGAACAAATCCTTATCAGCAAAATGACATTTAAACACAGGATGAACTTAGCTCTAAACATAAAATCACTTCATAAGTAGTGACTATTACAAGAAACTAGTAACGAATTCTTGTCTGAGAGCAAAATTATTCTAAAAGAATAAGGTTTAAGAAGAAAAAATAATGGATAATTATTAAAATATGATCCACTTGAAAAGGTAGGTAAGGAGTAGTTTTAACAGTTTTACTGCTAAATGCTCGAGCACCAGCAAGACATAAATTTGCAGAAAGTTGAGAGTAAATATTAGAGGTTGGCTTTACAATATAAAATCGATTTTCCTAAAGGTGGGGTGACTATTTTACAATGTTTATTCATCTACAGCTGCCTTCTAAATTGATACAACAGTAGAGAAAAGATAGAGTTCAAAAGGTTGTCTGGATCTCCTTTTATTCTCTCTATTTTAAGGGATTTATGGAAACTGTCACTGACAATACAAAGAAGCTTTTTCTCTGGGTATGTCTGTGGCTTGTTTTGGCTATTTCTAGATTGTGTAGAGAGAAAAGCAATTCATCAGTACTTTTTAACAGAAGTATTATTGAAGGCTAGTCAAAGAAAAGAGAAAGGCTTTGAATAAAGTGAGACATTCCTTAAAGGTAGAGGATTTGGTCAAGTATGAAAGGAAGCAATCTTCGGCTCAAAAGGTTATTAGAAGATCTAAGAAGCCCTGCTGCCAAAGTCCCTGTAGCACTATTAATAAACATACTTCAGTGGGTAAAATATGAAAAAAAGATTATACGGATCAATGTAAGAGCGCACAGATCTTTTGCAATACCTTGGTTAATTAAAAGTGGCATTACTCATGATTCTAATGCATTGAAGTTGAACACGAAGAAGATTTCACTTAATGATATTAAAAGCACAATGATACGAAGTAGATTTTGTTAGTGTCAGGAATGTTTTTTTAAAGAGATGTTTCATGTTGGCCTTTAAGACAGAAGTGAGGAAGCTCTGCAATTTTATAGCTGGTTAGTGAATTTGAAGAGGAGGTATTATGTTATTTTGAGATCTCTTGCCTTGACTGGTTTAATAGGACTTACAGAGTGTGCTTAATAACGTGAGTGGCAACAGCATTTGTTAATATTTTTAAGCTTATTTGAAGCAAGAGGCAGATTTCATCCATTTCAAAGTCTTATGAATCTACAACAACGATATGAAAGATCCATAACACAGCAGACATAAGGAATATTTCATTAGATTTCATGTTTGTTACCAGTAGAAAACTTCAGCCAAATCTATGATATTGTGAGATGAATCTTGGACAAATGCTGGTTGTATGTGAAGAAACTAGAGGGAGTAGGGAACATGTGAGTTTCCTAAATAGAATCCAATTATGTGATTGTTTACTATGTTTGTTTTGGCAGGGATTTGACTAAGCCTGAATCTATGCTTGAAACTGGAAATGCCAAGTAAAACTTGAAGGATATTAAATCCTTGTAAAATGAAATGAGAAGTACCTGAAAAAAATGGAAAAGTCAAAATACAAGAAAAATTAGAGAAAAATAGTTCTGACTCCTGAAACTGAGGTTTATATATATTCTGTTGTGCTGACAGGAGGCTTGCTATAAACAGAAGCTCTTACAGATAAAAATGGAAAGGGGGTTTCCTCTCTATTAAGCATGCATATTTTGTGTATATATATACACACTGAGATCTGTGTGTGCTTGAATCACAGTGTCCACATCCACTCTTACAGCAGGAGGAGCAGATTTTCTCTCTATCTAGCCAACCAGTTGCTCAAAACAGAAAGCTTCAGCCTCCTCTTCCATGAACCTAACACTGTAATGCGCAATGGGTTTTGATGGACAGTTGTATATAAGAGAAAGGTGAGGCTTAATGGAACCATTAACAATAAGGGAACTTTAGATGTGTGGGGGATTAATTTGATGAATTATGGATAACCTCATCGAAGCCAGTTGTCTATACTCCCTTTATAGCCAACGGAAAGCAATGAACAGCTGTAGAACATGATTCATCTCATGCTAAAGTAGATGGCTAAAGTAGAAGCACATCACCAGTGCCATAATTATT
The DNA here is from genome assembly GCF_009819795.1 of Aythya fuligula. Lineage (NCBI taxonomy): Eukaryota > Metazoa > Chordata > Aves > Anseriformes > Anatidae > Aythya > Aythya fuligula. The sequence continues at coordinate 101,050,767 of NC_045561.1, read as the reverse complement.
TCCCCCCACTACCTAAAAGGAAGCCTAGGAGGAGGATGTTAAGGATGAATGTTTGCATTAAAAAATGCCTTAATTTAGGTAAGATTAAGCTTCTGCCTCCCTGAGGGTTAGGTTCAAAGAAATTATGTTGTTATTGGTAATTTTTGCAAATACTCAGAAGTACAAATCAGGCAGACAGCACAAAGTAAACTATAACTGTGTAGATTTGCATATGCTGATCTGTCCTTCTGCCTGGGTTTTTATGTTCTTGTGTATATGATCACTTTTTCTTCTTACTCTTTCAAATGTGTATTTCTGTATTCATGTGTACAAATGACTCCTTCTGTATGAATTTACTTGGCTTGGTACACCCCTCTGTGTACCATGTGTGCCACTGTCCTCATCTCTTTTGTAGCCATTTCCCTTATCCTGCAAGACGTTTCACTGAACAATGTTCACATTAGTAAACAAACAAACAAACAAAAACAACAAAAACCACCCTAAGCAGATTTAAAATTGGCAGCACCTAGCCTTGAGAAAACTGTTCTTTCACTCTCATCCACAGTATGCCCCTAATGCATTATGTGAAACTAAAGTAGGGTGACAATTCAGGATAGAATAAGAAAAGAACAAATTCAAATCTCAGGTAAACTAAATCATTTCAAAATGGGATCATCTGAGGATTTACATTCCAGTATACTTAGGAGATTGGCTGAAGTAATCTTAGGGCCATTAGAAATAGATAGATAGACAGACACACAGATAGACAGATAGATTTTTGTTTGTTTGTTTTTTCCTGAGAAATTTTCGAAAACAGAAGAAATTCCAAAGACTGGTAGGCCAGGCAACTATAGTCCAGTTATCCTAACTTCAGTTCCTGGAAAAAATCATGAATATTTCATTAACGGAAAAAAATAAGTTACTAAAATACCACAAGTAGGTGAACAGCATCCAAGATGTTATTGTCAAATGCATGTCACTTCAGAACAAGATGATTTACTTTCATGAGAGAGCAGTAATTCTTGCTATATAGAACTCTGATCTGTGCTGTGCCTTCATATGTGGAAGAAAAAAAAAATGGACAAGAACCTTCTAAATACAGTACTATTATATTTATGCATCTTTTAAATCAATATAACATTGTTTTGGCTAGGTATTTAATTTAGCTTTGTTTCCTTTCCTTAAATGTGTGCTGTTTGGTTTTGATTCTTAAAATAGAACACTCTAATTATAATCTACTATAAGATTTCTTGCTATGGATCAAGTGTAATTTTCTTCCACTTCAGTTTGTTAATTTAGCCAAAACAAAATGTATAGAATCACAGAATTGTAAGGGTTGGAAGGGACCTTGAAAAATCATCGGGTCCAAACCCCCTGCCAAACCAGGTTCCTTAGAGCAGGCTGCCCAGCTAGGCATCCAGACTGACCTTGAATATCTCCAGATAAGGAGACCCCACAACCTCCCTGGGCAGCCAGTTCCAGTGCTCCGTCACCCTCACCGTGAAGAAGTTCTTTCACATGTTGGTGCAGAACTTCCTGTGCTCTATCTTGCGGCCATTACTCCTTGTCCTGTCCCGGGAAACCACTGAAGAGGTTGGCCAAATCCCTCTGTCTCCCACACCTCAGGTATTTATACAAATTGATGAGATCCTCTCTCAGTCTTCTTTTCTCCAGGCTGAACAGACCCAGGTCTCTCAGCCTTTCTTCAGAGGGAAGATGCTCCAGGCCCCGTATCATCTTTGTGGCCCTTCTTTGTGGCCTCCTGGGCTCTTTCCAGGAGATCCCTGTTTTTCTTGTACTGGGGAGACCACAACTGGACACAGAACTCCAGGTGAGGCCTGACCAGGGAAGAGTAGAGGGGGAGGATCACCTCCCTTGACCTGCTGGCCACGCTCCTTTTAATGCACACCAGGATCCCATTGGCCCTCTTGGCCACGAGGGCACAGTGCTGGCTCATGGTCAACCTGTCATCCACCAGGACCCCCAGGTCCTTCTCCTCAGAGCTCCTCTCCAGCAGATCATCCCCCACCCTGTACTGATATATGTGGTTGTTCCTTCCCAGATGCAGGACTCTACACTTGCTCTTATTAAATCTCATTTGGTTTCTTCCTACCCATCTCTCCAGCCGGTCCAGGTCTCGCTGAATGGGCAGACACTATTCCCTCATCAAGGTCAGTGATGAAGATGTTGAACAAGACCGGACCCAGCAGCGACCCCTGGTGAACACCGCTGGTCACAAGTCTCCAGCTGGACTCTGCACTGCTGATCACCACCCTCTGAGCTCAGCCAGTCAGCCAGTTCTCAACCCACCTTGCTGTCCACTCCTCTATCCCACACTTTCTCAGTTTTGTTATCAGGATGTCATGGGAGACAGTATCGAAAGCCTTGCTAAAGTCAAGGTAGATGACATCCACCGATCTCCCCCCATCTACCCAGCTGGTGATGGCATCATAGAAGGCAACGAGGTTGGTTGAGCACGACTTCCCCTTGGTGAATCCGTGCTGACTACTCCTCATAACATTCTTCCAGTTGCTGGGAGATGGCATCCAGAACAAGCTGTTCCAAGACCTTTCCAGGGACAGAGGTGAGACTGACTGGTCTGTGGTTTCCCAGATCCTCCTTCTTGCCCTTCTTGAAGACTGGAGTGACATTGGCTATCCTCCAGTCTTCAGGCACCTCTCCTATTCTCCAGGACCTAGAAGATCCTCTGGTAGTTTTCTATTGGACAAAGTGATGGGTTATGAAAATATGGAGACCAAGAGCCAGGCTTACTCAGCCAGGTAGGATGCCCAGTGTAGCAATTGAGTTTAAGAAAACAATAAATAATGTAATTCCTAGGATTCTCAAAGAGATGTTAGGCAACTGCTGTCCTAAGATTTTTATAGCAATAATTGTAGGTACATGGGGAGTAATAATATATAAGACCCCAAACCATTCTTTTCATAAGAAGGATCAATTTGTTGCTTCATTAAATCAAACCAAGCAACAAAACAATATACATTACATATGGGAAGAGTAACTTCTTTTTCACAGTCTCGTTGGCCAAGTTCCCAATTGCAAGGTAAGGGGGATAACTTGCATGACGGTTCTTCATCATTCATCCCCCACCCTGCTTCTACTTAAACTCTCTTCTTATAAAGCATTTGCTTCCATTAATTGCAACATTATTTAGAGAAGAGGATACTGAGGGTTCATTGCGGCTTCCTCACAGAGCTTCCTCACAAAGGGAGCAGAGGTGGAAACACTGCTTTCCTCTCTGGTGACCAGGACCTAAGGGAATAGCATGATGCTGTGACAGGGGTAGTTCTGGTTGGATATCAGGAAAAGGTTTGTCAGCTGGTAGTCATGTATTGGAACAGGCTCACCAGGGCAGTGGTCACAGCACCGAGCCTGCCAGAGTTCAATTTGCACAATGCTTTCAGAAATATGGTTTGATTTTTGAGTGGAGTCAGGAGCTGGACTCGTTGATCCTTGTGGGTCCCTTCCAATTCAGGATATTCTAAGGTTCTATGATTTTTAACTTGTGATTGACTGCATTTCAATATCCTTGACAACAACAACAAAAAAATTATGATCTATTTACTTTTTAATTTCTTTCTTGATAAAATTTTATCTCTATAATATATTGTTTGCAATAGTATCATTCATGCCTTTGTTTCATATGATCTCATCCACAGTGATCGGGGATCTCACAGAAAACATCTATTAGTATGTGAGTGGAACATTTTTAATATATTTTTTTGTTCCTTTTTCCCCACATTTTAAAGGATCTGAAATGCTTTGAAAGCTGTGGACAGCCCATTGAAATGGTGTTTTTATAGCTATTTCACAAGGAAAGTCATGAGGGTTTGGGGGTAGAAGGTATGCTGGCGGTGGAGATCTATGTCAGATAAAAGGTGCCAGATCATCTTGACTTTGTCCGGACTGCCTACTATGAATCATATCTTGCATTACCTGCAAGAGTGTTTTCTAGGTGGCACAGGATAAAGCCATGCCAGGGAAGATGATAAAAATGAAATGGTAAGGACTGTCAAACTAAATTCTAAAAAACACATCTTAGCCATGCTTTTATTTAGTAGTAAACCAGGAAACAGCATACATCTAATTCTGAATTTGAAATTGAAGGTATTGTCCCACTTTGCAAACAGACAACATTGTATATTGTGGTATATATGTATATGATGTTACTGTGATGTGGAATGTTGAGGAGAGGAGAGTTGATGCATCTCAACAGAAATAATTAAAATCCTTTATATGTGTTTTGTATGTTTGTTTTAATAAACCAGAAGTTTAGTCTACCAGTACTCAGAGCTGGGACATAATCCAATTAAGACATAGATAACTTAAAGTTGCATGCTACAAAACTATATCCGTCTATCCATGGCAAACATTTTAGAGAAAATACGTTGACTTTATACACATATGCTTTGCTACCTACCAGTATTTAAATTATTAAATTTAATTTGATACAGAGTGAAACAGAGTGAATGCAGAATTGCTATTAAGCATGTAGCAGAAAGAAGGGAAAATTAAAAATCTTATCTTTACAAAAATCCTACTGTCTTAAATAGTGCCTAGATCTGTAATACAAAGGCAGAAGAAAGCTTAATTTTTTTATTCTATACTGGGATCTCTGCCGTCTGTAAGACTTCATGCCTTATGCCAGAGTTTTGTTCTGGGTGTTTCCTCCCTGCCACAGTAGAAGAGCTGCACTTTAACTAAACTCTTGCACAATTATTTCAAAGAATGAAGCAGAATTTCAGTTACTTACACACTGTATTTTCAGAGTGTCTAATTGTGTATTCAGTTGGAGACATTAAATAGATACAACCACATCTAAGAAGAATGCTTTTTCCTGTGACCTCAGCCGTCAGAAGAAGAAAAACACAGCTGGGAGCAGTATCACAAAGCAGACGACCTAGAGGAAGAGAAGGCTGCAAGCTGTGTCTCGGTAGGGCATGGACAGCTGCAGAAATGGAGCTGCAAAGCAGCTGGTTGGAGAAAGCCAAGCCAAGCAGTAGCGTCGCTATGATAAAGCTGTGGGAAGCTTTTTGAAGCCCTGATGTGACTCCCCAAGCAGTGTGGTCAATTGAAAGAGAAGCACTGCCCAAGGCACGGTGGCCTGTGGAAGCTCTGGGAAGGAGAGGTAAAGCATGTACATGCCAAAGGGCAGGAGGCAGCTGAGCTACAACAGGCATTGAGAGAAATCACTAACTGCTTGCTGACCCAAATGGCAAGGAAGTGAAACCAGGGCTGTGCTCAAACTTAGGGTAAGGAAAGGTTAGTAAGCCATTTATCCAGCTGGTATGAACAGCATGTGGATGCTATGGGATTACATGAGAGGAAGAAAACTGGGAGATCATATATATATTATCTTTTCTCTTGAATAACTTCTATCTTACGTGGTAAATTAAATGTTTCAGCTGAACCACAGAAATGGTCTACTCCAGCTCCCACAGTCTCATTATTTTCAGGTACTCCTGCATCAACATCTATTTTATTTTAATAGAGACCGTAGACTACTTATTTGTTGCATATATATATATATATATATGTATATATATTATTATTGTTATTATTTTGGTTGAGGAGTGTATTTCTACAGGAGATTGTTAGAGACAGGATAGGGAAACCAAATACATGTCTGGGAGGAAACATGTCAAGACTCAGCAGGGCAGTATGCTAAAATGAAACCGCGTCCCTCTTAATATCACCAATGATACCTAGTGCTGAGCTAACAGCCAAAATCCAATCACAAAACATGGCAAACCTGCTGGCTTTCTCCTGTTAGTTGATGCAATGATCCTTCCTATACCTGTGAAGGAAAATGAGAAATGCAGAATGCCTTGGGGATCTGAATGGACATAATCAGGAAGACTCTCCATATGGCAAATATGTATTTGGATTAGTCAAGCTTTGCTAGTTGAAATTGTACAGAGATCCATGGCTGATGTTAGATTCTAACCTATCTAACCACAGACATAGTCATGCTGACCATGAAAAGGGTCAAACCTAATCTAGTGGAGAAATTTACCATTAATACAACAATTCAAACAAGAACTTGTAGCTATTCATTCTCCTGTAGTTCCATCCCTGCTGATTCCTCATCTTCATTTACTGTATAAACCATTCAAAGCATACCACTTTAGATTTTTTTTTTTTTTTTTCCTGCACAGTACTGCATTGGTATGACCATCTGAGAGAAACAATAAAAATAATGCTTAAAGGAAAGATATGAACAGCTTGAAAAGTTTTAAAATCCTTTAAAAGTGTAAAGAATATTATTATCTCTCTAACATAGGTGAAAAACTAGAGGAATTTATGTGTTTGGCAATATGCTACAGCCATAGATTTGAATAAAATTCATATTAAATGTTGCTCAAGAGCTTCCACAAACTCATGGAACAGTCTTAGTTCAGACTGGTTAAGTAGATGTGCACATTACAAGAGCTACTGCTAAAAAATAGCACTAATTGACAGCTCTGGGTTATATTCTTGATTATCCGACAGAAGAGTGGGCAGAAAAAATACCGTCCCATACTAGTTGCTATGTCACAATGGGCCATACAGGACACTGTAGATGGATGGCATTTGAATAACTTCTGTCTACTTATATATCATTTGGAAATCTTTCAGCTGCAGTTTTGAAAGATCACTCTTTAGCATAGAAAAATTAAAGGCTGGGTGGGCTAGATAGTAGCTTTCCCCAGATCACTTTTTTTTTTTTTTTTTTTTTTTTTTTTAAATGGTATATGAAAATGAAACATTCCTTGTTGTCTCTGTCTCAAATTTATTTTTTTTATTGCACTTTTTTCACTAAATAGAATCACAGAATGGTTTGAGTGGGAAGGGACCAAAAAGATCATCTAATTCTATACCCCCTGCCATGGGCCCAGACAATTCCTTCTAGATCAGGTTGCTCAAAGCCCTATTCAACCTGACCTTGAATGTTTCCAGGGATGGGGCATCCACAGCTTCTCTGGACTGCCTGTGCCAGTGCCTCACAAGAGGCACTTTACTCTTTTACTAAGAGTAAAAAATACCTTCCTAATATCTAACCTAAACCTACTCTCTTTTAGTTTAAAGCCATTATCCCTTGTCCTATCACTACACTCCCTGAGAGAGCCTCTCCCTAGCTTTCCTGTAGGGCCTGTTTTAGGTAGTATAAGTCTACTATAAAGGCTCCCTGGAGAAACAAGTAGTCATAAAGTCTGACTTGACCTTTTAGAGTGGGCTGTTTGAATATGGTCTGGTTTCTTAGTATCAAATATAGGACTTTTACATCCCAACTGAAGCATTACTTGTTAAGCTGTCTGCAGTTCTTTTTCTGACATGAAGGTTGAAGGTGAAATTAACATGGACATCCTCCTTCAGTGTTTCTTACTGGTTAGCTTACATGATCTCTGGTTCTGCATGCTGGTTTCTGAATCACATTCATATGCAGTTCCCTTTCTGTACAGATTTTTCAGGGAACCAATGGGATTAACTCAGATCCATGGATTTTTCTTTACTGATTATGCACTTATGTCAGTTAATGGGTCTTGGTCTTGATGTCTCGCGGTGCACTGGAATTCACTCAAAAACAACCAATTATTCTCCTCATCTTCAGATAATATACAGTTTCTCTAATTGTCTAAGCAGCTATGAATTAAGTCAGATTCTCATGTTTAGTAACTTGTTTTGCAGCACTGAAGCTAGCAGTGGCCACTGCTGCCACTGGCTTTTTAAAATTTCCGTTTTAATTCTTTAAGATACCACATTATCAGTCAAACTTCAAATATTAAATATATGTATTTGGGTTTTTATCCAATAGATAAATGTGCAATACATTTAACTGCACCTCATATTCCAGTATGTTATCAAGTAAGTAATTGAACTTACTCTAGGGAATTTTTGCAAAGTGAGGTTGTAGCGTATTTTTGGGTTCTTAGTTGATGACTGTGCTTCAACAAAACATGTATCATAGTCTTAACGTGGTGATGAAAACTTTTCAGAAGCAGCCTTTATATTTAAATGGTGCTGTGAGTCAATCTGCTCTTGTACAACTTTGGAAACAGAAAAGTCCCTTTCATTCCCACACTGAAAAATAAATGGCAAAACTGATATGCGTTGTAGTTCAAGTCATGTTTAGGGAAAAAATCCACTCTGGATGATGTAATCTAGTGTTACATCTAATGAATAATGACAGGGGAAGCCATGCCAAGACCATACTGAAGCAGCTGAGCAAGGCAGTCAATGTTTCAGCAGTCTGTTTTTATTAGCATGTATCCTACTGAAAAGTATTCTTCTGTAGTAATATATATGGTCTCTTTTGCTATATATATGAGTGCTTATTTATTTATTTTTGTAACACAAAATCGCTAAATGTAAGCAAGGCTGAACTGTGATTTTACTGGGCATAGTAAGAAACATCCAGAATACTTACTACTTAATTATGATTGCTGATAATAAATTAATAATAATAATAATAATAATAATAATAATAATAATAATAATAATAATAATAATAATAATAATAATAATAATAATAATAATAAAAGCCAACAGAACACTGCTTTAAGTAATTTTTTCAGAGGAAAATCTTTTATAGATCATATATTCTGGGTCCAAAAACTATTGCAAACTTCTGAAAAGTTCTGCATATTATCAGAACTTCTGAAGAGAATTGGAAAAAAAAAAATAGAATTGTTTATAAACTTGCCTGTGAAAAGAATATAGCCAAAGAAGACTTTGCTTAGCAGTGGAGACACACATTTTATAAGTGACAAATAATTACTATAAATTTTCCACAATTATCTGAAGAACATTTAATTATGCCTGTAATCTGTATTCATTTTCACAAGTTATGCATTAGGCTTTCTGCAGCTTTATATTATTATTATTATTATTAATTTCCTTAATGTCAAAAGAACAAATGACTGTACTATTTTATACTTGTTGGTGTGCTAGGTGAAGGTGCCAATGCTGTTGGCAGTGTGGAGCTGTAGGGGCAACCTCTGTGAGAAGAGGCTGGGGCTGCCCTGTGCCAAACACAGCCGATTCCAGCTGTCTCCAATGGTCCCACCATAGGGCACAGCTGGGCCCAGCAGCCAAAATGGTGGTGTCTCTGGGAAACATATTTAAGCAAGGGCAAAATGCAGCACTGGTAGAGAGGAGTGAGGACAAAAACATGTCATAAGCAGCCTTTTCAGACACCAAGATCAGAGAAGAAAGAGGGGGAAGAGATGTTCTAGGCACCTGAGCCCTACAACACCCCAGAGCCCCCTCAGAAACAGGGGAAAACTGTGATAAGGAAGGGGCAGAGGAGAGGAACTGTTATGGACTGACCACAACCTCCCATTCGCCATCCCATTTGCACTGCTTGAGGTGGGGGATAAGGAGTTGGAAACAAGGACTGGAGTTGAGCATTAAGGACAAAAAGAAGATGAGATGGTGTTGTCTTAGTTTATGTATTTATTTGTTTTTCGCTAGCTGTATCTATTTTAATTGGCAATAAATTCTCCCCAAACTGAGTCTGTTTTGCCTGTCAGGGTAATTGGTAAGTGATCTCATCGTCTTTCACAGAATCATGGAATGGTTTGGGTTAAAAGCAACCTGAAAGTTCATCTAGTTCCAACCCACCTGCTATGTCAGGGACACCTTCCACAAGCTCAAGCTACCCAAAGCTTTTTCATCTTATGTTCTCTACCTGTCCAGTTGAGGAGGCAGTGGGACAGCGGCTGTGTATGCATCTGGAGCTGTGCCAAGGTCAACCCATCATAGCAGGTATTTCTTTAACTGAATAGTTCAAATCTGTGTATTTTTTAAAATACGAGCTTGCACAGAAGAATCTTTGAAGAGAGATTATACCCCAGACTGTATGCCAGGGTACAGAAGTAGAAAGGCGTACACAGAAATGTGTGTAAAACACCTCTTGTCCTGTGTGATTTTCACTGATAGTATGTAAGACCTGAAAGCGGATGAAGAATGCGTCATCGTGCTCAGCTCAGCCAGAGGATAAAGGCTTAAAGCAATCTGGAGGTTAGGACAGAAGCAAAATACATGAATAGATATAGAATCATTTTGGTTAGAAAAGACCTCTAAGATATATGCATTTATACACCCAAATAGCTTTTTCTGTATTTCTTATTCAGAAATCTACTTAAAATCATACTCTTTTTGACTGGAACTGGAAATCATTTCTGTACTGAACTGATATTAAAACACTATAGTTCATGAGTGTTGACTGTGGAAGTAAATGTCAGTTTACTGTTCATCCCAAGCAGGAGTGGGAAGACTAACCCACATGGCTAACAGGAAAAAAATAGGTATACTTTAAAACTGATCAGACATAATCCAGTACATTTCAAGCGGTGTTTTAGCCAAAGCTTTGCACATCGTTGGTTATCATAATGTCAGATATGCTAGCCTGAATCTCGACAAGCTTTCCCACATATATTTATCTAACATTATTAAGAAAAATAAATAAATAAATAAATAAAAGTACAAAACAAAACAAACAAACAAACAAACAAAAAAAAACCCACAAACGTTCTACCATGAAAATACTGTACTGTACAGAGGACTTGTGTTTTTACACTTGCCTCTTAGGGTCACAGAATCATAGTGTACTTCAATCACTGTGTACTTCAAGGAGATGAAATAACATAATTATCTATCTGGAATCCAAACAGAAAGCAAAAACATAGCTTTTAAATTGAAATTAAAAAAATATTGGTAAATTTTAGTGTATTGATGACTGAGGGATATCACTCACTAATAAGAAAAGGGAAAGGTTCCAAAAACAAGGCTGTGCTGAGAAGATGTTCTCATTTACAAGCATTCTGGCCTCTGTTCATTTTTAATAGATGCAGCAGTTACAAAAACAAGATTACAGAGGCCCTGCATAGACCCTGTGGCATCTGGTTAAATGCTCCACAATGTCTTTTTTTTTTTTTTTTTAAGGGTTACATCAAAGATGTGCCTTATTTATCTTTGTGTATTTGTCATGCAAGTGACCAGACTTACCATTTAAAAACTTGAATGGATATGTGTCAAATTCCACCTGGAGGAATCCTTTCACCTCTTCTAGGGACATGGTACACAGATCTCTATCACAAAGTCTTTCTCCCTCTTCTTTTTCTTTCCTTTTTTTTTTTTTTTCAGAACAACTTTCATTTCAAAGGGCTGTAAATGTACTGTACCAGTCATATGGCCATTGCATTTTTAGTTCTCTGCCTGTCACTCAGTGCTGCATTAAAGTTATACTACAAAATAAAAAATTCACACACACACAAAAACAAACAAACAAACAAACAAACAAACAAAAAAAACTCTTATAAGATGAAAATACTGCCATCTTAAAGAACTGGGAATTCTCATTTTTCTTTTTAGGATAATTCAGCCATCTACAGAATAAGGTCTGCTATCTATTATTCTTATTTGAGATAAAAGAACCAACCCATTTGATGGGAAATGATGTATTTTGCAACCAGGTAAAAATCAGAACACTTAGAGATTTACTCGGGAAAAATGAAAACAAATTAATCTGAAAACACAGTGCAGGACTGAGTTAAAAAGCACGGTATTAATGTAGCTATCAAGGAATATATTTAGATTCATTATGTGTGTTTTCTTGGAAAATGATAGTGTAGGTGGTTAAAAGACAGGACTTAGCTGTAACATTTCAGCATAGCTGCAACAAATAAGTAGTCTACAGTCTCTATTAAAATAAAATAGATATTGATGCAGGAATACCTGAAGATAATGAGACTGATTTCAGTGGGAGCTGGAGTTGACCATTTTTATGGTTCAGATGAAACCTTTAATTTACCACATAAGATGGAAGTTACTCAAGAGAAAAGTAAGGAATGCATTTGAGTTTCACATGCCTGCTAATGACATTGGAAGCCATTATTCTTTTGTAGCTTGTTTTAAAAGAGAACAAACAGAAAAGTAAAAATGTCATAAAAATATTCAAAGAAACTTAGTCAACCCATAAAAAAGATTTAAGGCTTGCTTCTTCTTTGCACAACATTAACTTTTCCTTTCATCAATAGACATAGAGAATAACTGCTCAATAAGGGCATCTTAAAAGAGAGGTAATCCAGGGGAAAGACAGAGACAGCGTTGTGGTGGTTTCACTCATCTCTTTATTATTACTACTGACAGGTAACTGAATTTCTCCTTTGCCTGAAGCCATACCACCTGAGGTTCTAATCTTGTCAGATTTTATGTGCTAAGCATGGTTGAGAGAACTCTAAGGAATAACAGGTACTGCAGGAAATGATTATTCTTCCTCTTGACTCGTGACACTTGCCAGTGCAACACTGCAACTGTGCTTCAATGTGTCTTTTCTTCCCAGTGACTTACACTTTTAAGAGTTTTGTAGTAGGAGTATAAAATAGCTTATGTGATATGATCCAGAAGATAGACCAGACTCAAAAAGTTGATCTCACATTTCTGCTCATTCTGTCTGATCGGAGATGCATCAAGTAAGGACAAGTAGGTAGGGAGATCAAGGATGGCCACCCACGGGTCCTGTCATGCACTGAGCATCATGCATTTGCTCAGCTCCACTCTGGCATACTGCATAAAACACCCACAACAAAAGGGAAGATTTTTATCTGTTCTTTTTTTTTTGGTAAAACTTTTAATGATTTTACCTACAGATACAGACTTTCCACACTATGATCAAATTGATCAAAGTATTGACAAGTGAGAGTTCATAATGTGAACTACAGCTTTGGGAAAAGGGAAAGAAGATTGAATACTTGCAATATGATTTGACTTGTTTTGCTGCATTACTATGATGAATATTAGAAAAGTGACTTTTAATGATAGTGACATTTTTCCAGTGTGGCAAGGAGAGATGATGTCTGCTTATGTTTTAATGGGATGACTATGTATGACAAGTAGGCAAGGACTAGGAAACCTTAGTCTGAAACGGGGAGAAAGAATATGAGGTGTTTTGTTTCTTGGACCGCAATTCTTCATGGAATCATTAATTATGGTTTTCATTTTCCCTTTTTTGTTTTGATACTCTCCTCAGCTTTTTCTCCACCGATGTCTTTGTCTGCCATACATTTTATCAGGTCCTATATTTTTTTGATGATATTCAGCATATCCAGAATATGGTTAACAAGTTAGTTGCAAGTCTCCCTTGAATCCTACTTCAAATTTCAATTTAACCTGAACACCAGGTTTAATTTTACTGGTGGATTGTAAAGCATCTGAGAAACATTCACATGGTTCTTTCTACTATTTTTTTAGAGCTCTGTCTTCAGATCAATAAACTCAGTCAGAGAGGCTGTTATAAACAGCTAAAAGGTATTTTAAGTACCATGCTTCTTCTTGCAATGATACTCAGGCATGCCCCACTACCCCAACTTTCAGGCTTTAATAGAATGGTCGTAAATCATAGAATCATCAAAATCTAGAGTCAAGTGGAACCAAACCTCAGTTCTACTGATGGAAATGAAAAGTGATCCTGACCTGTATTGTCTGACAGGAGTTTCTCTGGCTTGACTGGCCTTCATATTTTAGATCATTTCCTTAAAGCTGATGAATGTCATGTAATACAGGAATGGGGACAACTTTTACCAACACAATTTTATGTATTCCCTCTATTCCTACATGTTATTTAATCATCATCATTCCATATCTACTAGTGTCTCGGAGATACCTTGGTAGTTAATTAAAATACCTTTACATTCACCTTCACCTTTTCTGAGCTGTCATTTTCGTTAAGTGGTTGACTCAAGTGATATTTGCTTCATGTCATATTGTTAAATGTCATACATTATTTAAGAAGAATTCTTGTCATAGTGTACCCAAAGACATAGTTAGTTTTGGCACACCAAAGATATTACCAAATCAAAACAATAAATACTGAAACATCAAATCTCAAACAGGAACCAGTAGCAAGTATATAAAATCCATAGCTGCATAAATTTTTCCAAGCTGAATGAAAAATGAAGTTCTGCACATGAGGAGACTCAACAGAGAATTTGAATTGTTCTACCTAAGAAAATAGAGTATTCAACCTTGATGACTTGCTTTAATTAACTTCTATGAAGTCAAAATAGAACTATCACTGCCTGGAGAGAAAAATAATAATAATAAATAAAAAGGAAGGGGATATAAAGATAAGCTGTTTTCCCAGACTGGGGTACTCTCTAACAGTGAAAATTTGCACAAGAACTGAATCCCTAGCTAGAAAAACACCTGAAGGATGTAAAAAACAGATGATGGAAAGGTAGAACATCTTTTCCTGCTGTCATTGTGAGTGAGGTAAGTATCAGTTGATATCTATTACTTTTTGCTCTGTTTTTGTTTGTTTGTTTGTTTGTTTGGTAACATTAATAATGTTTTTAACTGCAGTGATATTTTTTTAAAAAAGAACTTTCACATATTTTTTATGAAAGCTAGCATTGAAACTGATGTAACTGCAAGTGGTAAAATCAAAGCTGACAATCCACAGAACTGGGAAAAGCACTCAGTGTTAGTACCCAGTACCACAAAACATTTCTAATGGGTTATCAGAAGATACATATCAATTTCCGGAGTGTGCTATGTGCTGTTAATACAGGAGTCTTTGGAAGGGACTCCCAGCAAGGTCAGTAGCTCTTTAGCATATAACAAGAGAGTGGGAAGACATCTTAAATCTTGAAGAAGTGTAAGTAATAGCTGCTCAGATAACGGTTAAACTATTTAATGTTAGAGAAATTTACAGTTCTATTAGGTCTACAAATACGTGTGCACACCACCGCTCTATTAGGTTTTGTATTCTTTACCTACAATAGTAATCACAGCTGGGTTGCAGAATCACAAAAGGACTAGACCCTGCAGTTAGACCAACCCTGCCACACCAGTGTATGTGTGCCATGACCCAAGACCTTAGAGGTGCTCCTCACTAGCAGTAACGTGCATTCACATGACTCCAAGTGATGGAATTAATCTCATAATCCCATTGTGGTGGTGTTCCATTTTTCATCTTTCTGTCAATATCAAATATTTGGGGCTTTGGAAGAACTGGTTATTAATGTAGAATACTGTGATATAGCAACTAGGTATACATTACTAAGTTTTGTTTTATTTAGACATTCACAATTCCTTGAACAAGGTTACTTAAAAGCAGTGTATTGGAAATGCTGCTTTCTGGAAATTTTAGCTTTCCTGTTACTGCCTGGGGGTAAATCTGCACAATATATTACTCAGTATAAAAATTATAATGAAAGGAATGTGTATGTACAAAGCAAAACTCTCTGCTGCTTACCTCAGTGGCTTCTTCCATAAAACCTAGCACCTACCACCCCCTGGTTGAAGCATGCCTTCCCAACCCTGAAACCTTGTTTCACTGCTTAAAGGAAAAAAAAAAAAAAAAAAAAAAAAAAAAAAAAAAAAAAGTAGATGATTATGTAACAGTGCCACCTGGTGCTACCTGCCAACACAAAAGCTTTAACATGGAATTAAAACACAAACAAAAGGCATCAATACATTTTATGACATTAAGCATATGATAATATGTTGTTTTAGCACTTGTATTCTCTTATAGCCTTATTTTCCTCTTTTATCATTATGATTTACAATGAGACCAAGTTTAATGGCAATTTACTCTGAGAGATAATTGCTATTAGTTTGCACTGCAAACATACAGGAAAATATGAAATCATGTAAATTATAAAAATATAGACAGTGCTATTGAACTAGTAATTATGTTTTATTTTATTGCTGATACATGAAATACTTCTATTACAGGCTTTAATATCTATTCACCATTTTAAAAGTACATAGGTGTTTGGATGCTGCTGAAACAAAATGTGTTAGGGAGGTAAAGCACAGTGTGAACAAATACAGCAAAAGTTTAGCATCAGTTGAAAAATGGGACTTTATTTTATTTACTCTATTACAGTAACTTAAAGAAAAGGCATCCCAAACAAAAGAATAGCAAAATAATGTGATACAAAACAAACAAACAAACAAACAAACAAACAAACAAACAAAAACCACTCTGCTTCTTACCAAATTTCTTTCTCTTAAAAACGTAATTTCCTCCTCTGGAAAAGGTGGTTTCATTCTCAGATCAGCCACCTTGGGTTTATTCTTCAATTATATATTTATATATATATGCACACATACATGCACACACAAATTTATATGCAAGAAATACTCATTAGCCATTAAAATATTGTTACAACTCCTATTAGCTTGACAACCCTTGTGACCTCCCATGGAAGCATTGTCAGAACTACAGGAGGTTTTCTTGCTTTCAGCCTTGGCTGTAATAGCATGAAGCACAGAAATGTTTCATTCCAGGCACCAGATGGGCTGGTAAGTTTGTTCTAGTGTCTTGCCACCAGCTTGCAGACACAACAGACTACAGATAACTGTCACTAAAACAAAAATACTTACTGGCTTTCAAATGATTGTACCAAATCTGTTGCTGCAGTATGTTTCTATTTGTCCATAATTACTTTGAACCTTTAGTTCCTGTAATGCAGAAATTTAAAAGGATAACATAATAAGGTCTTCCTGGGCCATGAGCTTGTGCTCTGCTCTCTGTGTTTTTATGGTTGTTCATGGCATCAATCTGAAATGAGCACTGCTCATTAGAAACAGCAAACAAGACATACTGACTAAAACAAAAGTTCTGCACAGAGGTATACCAGCAGCTTCCATGTCCTGGAGGATTTTTTTTTTTTTTTAAACTTCTGTGACAGTTTTCTCTTTTCTCTTTTTGAAGACAAAAAGCTTTTCTCTTTTTGAAGACTGGCACCTTTTCCCCACGTATGATTCTCACTTTTGTCCTCATATGGAAGAAGAGTCAAGTGAAAGTCTGCTGTGCAAGATACATCCTCTAGCAGCAGATGGACCTGGGTATGTCCAGCAGCTGATCTAAGTACTTACGAGCCAAATCATCTAGACTTGATCATCCCTTGTCTGCTGTTTCCCACTCCTGAACTCAAAGCTGATAAAACATATGTGAAAGTCACCATTTTTCAAAGAAATCAGTAACCTATATGACTAAACTTCCTTTTTTGGGGGGGAGGTTCAGGGAGGATAATAATTATACCGTCTTCCCTGGAACTAAAGAATTGGTTTCTCCATTTTCCTTAACTGGAACTCAAAGCCAGGAGAGCCTAACAGTGATTGTGTATTCTTAGCTCCCTCTGGATTTATACCAGATGGGGAGGCCCAACATTCAAGCCTTTTTAATTCTTCTACTTAGAGACTGAATTCCTATTTTCTATTTTTTCAGTGGGTCCCAAATTTTCATTATTCCTATAAGCAGCTGTTTGCTGAAGGATTTTTTTTTTCCCATTTTGAATAAATACTGGAAAATCACATTTAATTTTAAAACAGCATTAAGAATTACAAGTCACATTTGGTTTATGTGATTATTAAAATGTACTAGTCCTAAAGCTGAAAATTTAGAGGAAGGGAGAAAAATAACAGACAAGGTTGAAAAATGGGTTATTATTCAGGGATCACAGACCTCTAAGGGCTAATCACTGACTGCTTTTATTATGCAAAACGGCATCTGGTGTTCAGCTTCCACATTTGGAATAAGTGTTGTCTAATGAACCTGCTATTCTACACTTGCTTTCTACTTTTAATATCCTGTTAAACACACTGATGGCTTATCTGCAGCAAGAATCACAGTTTTAAAAGGAATTAAATTAATCTATCTAAAGGTACAGAAATGTAAATCTAGTTATTAGTTAGGTCACTGACAGACTACCTATTAGTTTGCCTCTTTTTAGGAAGAGCAAGAGATGCACAGATGTGAAAGGGGAAAAGTGTCACAGTTTTGAATTACTTTCCTTTCAGTTTTTGCAGAATGGCCTGTGGCTTGTTCATAGAAAGGCCAGGAAATCCAATCCAATGGGGAGAGCCTAATTAAAGATTATAATGCCTTTTTTTTTTTTTTTTTTTTTTTTTTTTGAGATATGCCATACCCAGTAGAGTTGTTGCAGGGAAGACAGAAGACAGGAAGTCACATTGGTTGTGGATTGGGTAATGTGATAACTGTAATCTAACATACTAACATACTTATCCTGGTTCTGACCCCTCCTCCCCTTCTCCTGCTGTACAAGGCATTGGAGAGCAGGGGAGAGAGCCAGGCAGGTCTCTTGTGTAGGACAGTAAGACAGAGCATGTGAATTGTGTATGAGATAGACGAGCCAGGGCCAAGAGCTGGAAGGGATATGCTGTGAGAGCTCATGGCTTCCATGTTAAGTGTTCAGTCTGAGAGCATCTAGAGCATGGGTTATATGGGTGTGACTCCAGCCTGTACTTACCTGTCTGCAGATGGGATGGTTCTCAGGAACTCTCTTGAGGAACAGTAGTGACAGACCAGGAAAATGGTGCTAGCCTTCAATATTATCCCATGAAGACAAGTGGGATCTTGTCCTTGGCTCACTTGGGGACCATTCTACAGAGCAAGTACCTGAGTGCCTCCCAGCATGGTATGGGTTTCAGGCAATTCAGGCAAAGAAGAAAAAAAAAATAATGAAAAAAAAAAAAAAAAAAAAAAAAAGATACAGTACTTGAGTTTGCAAATTACAGGATGCAGATGAGCAAAACATTTCTTCATCTCCCCACTGACAAATCTACAAAAGCACCTAGATACAGGTCTTGAACTCTCTGTGGGATTCATCTGACCAAGTGCAGACACCTAAATGTACCCATCTAATCGTGAACTGGTTGTTTTAATAGGTGCCCTGCTACCAAGTGACTCAAGTAGGTCAGCTGGATCCCCCTTTAAAAGAGTTTATCTCTCTCTGTTGACTACGAAGTAAGTCTCCAGTGTCTAGTTCAGATGTAGATGTCTACGCTGTAGATGTCTAAAGTTAATGAGATGAATCTCAACCATAAGTGTCCTACCCACTCGGGAACAGAAAAACAGTTTGGAGGCAGCTTACTAAAATATACAAATGAAAACATAGTTCACTTAAAACACTCCAATTCCAAGTACTCCCAGCAGTGAGAAAATTAAGATCTGGCAGAGGGCTAGTTTAACCCTTCCTGAAAAGAACTGATAAGTTGATAGTACTGTTGGTACCAGGTGTTAGATTTTATGTTTTTGCTACATGCAGAGCACTGCACATAGAGACAGGATTAGGTTCGAGCAAACTGCATGCCATCCTGACAGTCATGGTAATGTCATCTAATGGGATGAGTTCTACATTGTAAAAGAGGTTCACAGATTAGGTAAAATTATCAGCATCATGGTATGAGCTAGCAGAGGTCATTTTTCTATTGCTTTCTTCCTGGCTGTATTTGTTCAAAACAGAAGAGCTAAGAACAGCTGCAGTAGTTTCTGGAAACTTAGATTCATTTTAGATCAATTGTTGTTGTTTCAAAATTATCTACACACTTGTGTTTTATTTAGTGGCAAACAGCTATTTTATTTCTTAATTAGGGTTTTTATTTCATTTAATCTATATTTCATTTTACTAGTAAATTGTGAGGATGGGAGATTTGTTATAAATCATGTTGTGTTTTGGGGAAAGCAGGCTAAAAAGTTATATACCTTTTCTTGAAATATATCATAAAAGACAATTCAGTTACTGATGAGGCATGAATGTACCTAATGACATATTCTGTAGGGTGATTTGTTTTAATTGTCACAGTGGGACCTGTTATTACACAGTGGTAGAATGGGTCACTGCTTTATAAAATTAAAGCTGATGCAAGGCATTCATTTTTAGCTTATTTGTAAATTTGAGTATTTGGGAAAAAATATGCTGAATATGGACAGAGTATAGCAACATGCACAGCAGTGGCAAATGTCTCTTAATAATAAACAGCTGTGTGAGGTCAGATGTTAAGGAAATTCAAGGGAGTGGCACACTGGGATTCTGTCATACGTGCATTAGCCCAAATGAAGTCAGGGGAAAAGTATCTGAGGGTAGGAATAATATCTATTACCAGAGGTTACTTTTCAAGGGCAATTAAATGTGCTGGCTCATATTAGCATTTCTGTGCCATAGGATGTGAAAAATAAGCCAAAACACTGCTGTTGATGGAAAGAAATGTGATTAATTCACTGAATTTTCAAGCTGTTGTGCTGTCATCTCATCAGATGACACCCAGCCATTCCTGCACAGGCATCCCAGTGGAGCTTGCAGTTGTATTAAACTATTGGGGCCATACTGAGATGAATAAGCTTATTCAAAGATTAAAAAATGAATAGATAATTGCTGTAACAGTGGCAAAAGGATGGCTTTTCTGGATTTGTGTGTCTGGTGTTTGTGACTTCCATTTCTGCTTAGTGATGGGTTATAACACTACACCCAAAGGTACTTCAGAAGGACATAGTTTGTTCATGTGTCCATGTGCTGGTCCTTACCTTGACTGTCAGTACTGAATTCTTTTGAATAAGGACCTCGCATCTCAGTATCTTAAATAGTAGCACCAGTTCCTGCAAATATCACACAGGAGGATTGTTTTAGGCAATGCTCAAAATTAGTGAAGACACTGATTTAATTTAAATCTCTCAGCTGACCTCAGAGAGACAGATCCTTTGTCTATTTATCCAAATTCAGTCATTCCTTAAAATGAATCACGACACAAGACACTGAAAAAAGCTACCCTTGGATTTCATTTTAACTTTCCAGAAAGTGAATCTATCATTACCAAGATACTAAAAGACAGAGGTTATCCTTTGTCTTTTGTGAGAGCTTATCAATCAATCCTATCCTGGAACTGCTAAATCCTCTTCAATCCTATCCTGGAACTCCTAAAATACTAGGCAACATTAAACTTCCAATATTGACTGCTGTAAAGGAGTAACAAAACCAAAAGAAGTTTCCAGAAATATTTTTTCCTGCCTTTTTACAGTTATGGGGAAGAAATAAGTCAAACTGTGCTGAGAAATGTATATGTAACTGTAGTCTGGGTTATATCATAAATACTACTCCACCAATACCATTCTGAGACTGGAAGTAATAAAGTGAAGGTAAGACCCGTGGTGTACTATGAAAGGGTGGCTTTCCAGAAGTCACCATGAATTTTTTCCAAGCTAGGCAAAGATATCACACCTGGTATCATATTTAAACTACAAATATTATTATTATTTTTTTAATTTTACAGGGGTGCTGGGACAGCATTTGAAGTCAGCATTTAAAATATGTTGAAAACATAGTAAACAAAGGCATAGCTTTAAACTCTTCTTGAGGCAATTTGACACACTTTATAGAGCAGTCTTGAGACACTACTCTGTTCCACAAGGCATACTATCACTTTATTCTTCAGGAGAGTGCAAGAATAAAGAATTTCCCGCAAGAATTTAAAGAATAAAGAATTTCCCGCTCTACTCTGCGCTGGTGCGGCCTCACCTCGAGTACTGTGTGCAGTTCTGGGCACCACAGTATACAAGGGACATGAAACTGTTGGAAAGTGTCCAGAGGAGGGCTACGAAGATGGTGAAAGGCCTGGAGGGGAAGACGTACGAGGAACGGCTGAGGTCACTGGGCCTGTTCAGCCTGGAGAAGAGGAGGCTGAGGGGAGACCTCATCACAGTGTACAACTTCCTTGTAAGGGGGTGTCGAGAGGCAGGAGACCTTTTCTCCATTAACACTAGTGACAGGATCCGCGGGAACGGGGCTAAGCTGAGGCAGGGGAAATTTAGGCTGGACGTCAAGAGGGGGTTCTTCACAGAGAGGGTGGTTGCATACTGGAACAGGCTCCCCAGGGAAGTGGTCACTGCACCGAGCCTGTCTGAATTTAAGAAGACATTGGACTGTGCACTTAGTCACATGGTCTGAACTTTTGGGTAGACCTGTGCGGTGTCAAGAGTTGGACTTGATGATCCTTAAGGGTCCCTTCCAACTCAGGATATTCTATGATTCTAATAAGGCTGTAGTTCTGTAGCCAAAAGTGAGATGTCAGGAAAGAAGAAAATGAACAATTTGCTTATATTTAGAACTGCTGGCTCAATATGTACTGTGCAAGTACTGGTAAGAATATAGGTACTTATTACATGGGCATTTACCAATGTACAGATTATCCTAATTATGTTCAGATCATTTAGCTAGACATCAATTTGTACACCGTTTCCTTAAGGCAAAAAAATGTGAAGTGTCTATTCAACTGCAAAATACTGGCAAACCTCAGAGTACATATGTATGTTTATACAGAGATACCCATAAGCATGTGTGTTTATATGTCAACATACATACTCAGAGAACCACGATGAAACATTGCTCAGAAGTAGGGCAGTGTCATTCTGTTCTTGGTTCATGTTTTCTTTGTTCTCTGGGTCCTGTAGCCACTGGGACTGTATTACCCTGGTGTGGCTTTATGTCCAACAGAGCTGACACCCCTGAGGAACAGTCTCCAGTACTCAGCAGAAGCATCACGGTGCAATCCAATGCCCACATGCACTCCTTTTTCCTAGGGTAAGGAAGTGATTATTTTATGTCAGATTCTTAGAACTGAATCTTTCATTACTGTCAAACACCAACAAAGTTTTGTCCTCTTATGATACTTATCAAATAGCAATGCTGTATTGGTGGCAGCAGCTCAAATTCTCTTGAACACAGTTTTATCATTAGCATACTGTGCTACTGGGCTCACTCCATGCAGCTGATGCTTAACTGCTATATTTCCTACTTTTCCTTCTCATTTATCATTACTTCATTATGATAAATCATCAAGTCATAGAACTAGACGTGGGAAAGATCTATGTGATCATTAGTAAAGCATTTTTTCTTCTTTTCTTTCATCTAGCCTTAAATAGGTTTGAAAATAAGCTTCTATCCACACATTTTAAGAGCTCCAAGACACTACCAACTTCAGTTTCACTCTTTTAATATTGGCAGGGGTTACTATAAAAACTTTTAAAATTCTCTTTTCCCTTCCATGTGAGGCTTAATGTGTGATAAGTGAGGTCTGTTCTCTTTCTCGTCTTTTGATCAGGAAGAACCTGTAGAATAACTGTGATTTCATGGATCTGAAAATATGCAACATTTTTTCCTTCTCTGCAATCCTTCACTTCTGTCTTGTCACAGGATTTCATTAACAAAAAATTGAGATTTCTTAAATAGTTGTTGAACTCATTTACTGCTTTGTTGATTTCTGCTAATCTTTTTTTCTATGGAAGTTTGTCTGCCTTACCTAGTCTTTGAAGGTGTTATTGCCTCTTCTAACTTTAAGCATCTCACTTTGCTTTTCCAGTACTCTCCAACAGACTTCAGGAAATTAAAGGAGGGAAGTTACCAGTGATGACAACTATCTAGGAGCTTCAGATAGAAACAGTTTCCCATTTTGAATGAACTACATATTGCTGCCTATTTTATAGCTAGCTGACAGCCTGTGTTTTTCTGAAGACAGGTCATCAAATAGGTCAATCTATTACTGCCCTGAACTGAGTCTGCTTTGTGGAATTTTTCAGTGCACTGACATGTACATTTGTAGTCACTTTCTGCTGCCTCTCCTCAGCTTCTCTCACATTTTCAGGGGGAGACATGATTAGGTTTAGATACTCACCATATTATTTTCATGCCCAGGACTATACGCTTTAAGTATTGCTTTATCCGGAGTGTTCCAAGTACAGCTTTAACTTTTATTTCAGACTGTTGTGAAGGCCAAAATGGATTCAGACTTTTTATAGCATACTGGTGACAATTAAATATCAAACTCATCAAACACTGGACAATTTTTATAAAACCTTTTACAAGCTCAGTTTAGTTACATATGTTAAAATGTTAGTATAAATATTCAAATATGTTTAGTGTGCTTTTCTCTGCTACTACAGCACACAATGTATGAGGTACTGTCGTGGTTTAACCCGACCGGCAGCTAAACACCACACAGCCGTTCGCTCACCCTCCCCCCTCCCTCTCTGGGACGGGGGAGAGAAATGGAAAGTGAAGCCCGTGAGTTGAGATAAAGACAGTTTAATAAGACAGGAAAAAAAATAACAAAAATAATAATAACAATAATAATAATGATGATACAATGGTGATAATACGAAAGTAATAATAGTATGTACAAACAAGTGATGCACAATGCAATTGCTCACCACCCGCTGACCGATGCCCAGCCTAACCCCGAGCAGTCCGGCCCCCTCCCCCCGGCTAGCCACCCCTATATATTGTTTAGCATGACGTCAGATGGTATGGAATACCCCTTTGGCTAGTTTGGGTCACCTGTCCTGGGTCTGTCCCCTCCCAGCTCTTACTGCACCCCCCAGCCTGCCCGTTGGCAGGACAGAGCAAAGGCTGAGATGTCCTTGGCTTAGTATAAGCACTGCTCTGCAACAATTAAAGCATCGGGGTGTTATCAGCACTCTTCTCATTCTAAGCCAAAACACAGCATTCCACCAGCTACTAGGAAGAAAATTAATTCTGTGCTAACTGAAACCAGGACATCTATCCACCCCTTATTCCATACCATTTATGTCATGCTCAGGTTACACTCTTTTCCATACATTCTAATTAGTCACCTATAGTAATCATGGTAGTGATAACATACAGTATAATATACTATTTAACATGGTGCAATTCAGTTCATGGGCTATTCTCACCCAGTATTAAATCTCCTTGAGGTACACACCGGACCTCTCCGTTCTTTTGCATCACCCACCAAGTATATCCAGGTCCCTGAGCGAAAACAATTCCACGAATAGGTTTGCCTTTTCCTGAGGCAGGAGTAGCCCAGACTGTTTTACCCAGCATATTTTTTACATGCACTACAGGAACTTTATCCCCATCTACAGTACGTAACAGGTTTGATTGGGCAGGTCCAGCTCGGTTGGTAGATCCCCTAGTATTGACTAACCAGGTGGCCTTTGCCAAATGCGTATCCCAGTTTTTGAACGTCCCAGCGCCCATTGCTTTCAAGGTAGTCTTTAACAGGCCATTGTATCGTTCAACTTTCCCGGAGGCTGGTGCATGATAGGGGATGTGATACACCCATTCAATACCATGTTCTTTGGCCCAAGTGTCTATAAGGTTGTTTCGGAAGTGAGTCCCATTGTCTGATTCTATTCTTTCTGGGGTGCCATGTCGCCATAGGACTTGCTTTTCAAGGCCCAGGATGGTGTTCCGGGCGGTAGCATGAGGCACAGGATATGTTTCCAGCCATCCGGTGGTTGCTTCCACCATTGTAAGTACGTGGCGCTTGCCATTGCGAGTTTGAGGGAGTGTGATGTAATCAATCTGCCAGGCCTCTCCATATTTATATTTCAGCCATCGTCCTCCATACCAAAGAGGCTTTGACCGTTTGGCTTGCTTGATTGCAGCACATGTTTCACAGTCATGAATAACCTGTGCTATAGCGTCCATGGTCAAGTCCACCCCTCGATCACGAGCCCATCTGTATGTTGCATCTCTACCTTGATGGCCTGAGGTGTCATGGGCCCATCGGGCTATAAATAATTCACCTTTATGCTGCCAATCCAGGTCCACCTGAGCTACTTCAATCTTAGCAGCCTGATCCACCTGCTGGTTGTTTTGATGTTCTTCAGTAGCCCGATTCTTGGGCACATGAGCATCTACGTGGCGTACTTTCACAGCCAGGTTCTCTACCCGAGCAGCAATATCTTGCCACAATGCAGCAGCCCAGATAGGTTTGCCCCTACGCTGCCAGTTGTTTTGCTTCCATTGCTGTAACCATCCCCACAGGGCATTTGCTACCATCCATGAATCGGTGTAGAGATAGAGAACTGGCCATTTTTCTCGTTCAGCAATGTCTAAAGCCAGCTGAATGGCTTTCACTTCTGCAAACTGACTCGATTCACCTTCTCCCTCAGCAGCTTCTGCAACTCGTCGCGTAGGACTCCATACAGCAGCCTTCCATCTCCGATGCTTCCCCACAATACGACAGGACCCATCAGTGAACAGGGCATATTTCTTTTCATTCTCTGGCAACTGGTTGTACAGTGGGGCTTCTTCAGCACGACCCACCTCCTTGGCAGCCTATTCCAAGTATATTGGACTCCCCTCCAAGTGAAGGCAAATTGTGGCCTGCACTCTGCTGCTAGAGGGATGGAGAAAAATGCATTAGCGATATCAATTGTGGCGTACCACTTGGCTGCCTTCGATTCAAGTTCATACTGAAGTTCCAGCATGTCCGGCACTGCAGCACTCAGTGGTGGCGTGACTTCGTTCAGGCCGCGATAGTCCACTGTTAGTCTCCACTCGCCATTAGACTTTCGCACTGGCCATATGGGACTATTGAAAGGTGAATGAGTCTTGCTGATCACTCCTTGGCTCTCCAATTGACGAATTAGCTTATGGATGGGAATCAGGGAGTCTCGGTTGGTGCGATATTGCCGCCGGTGCACAGTTGTGGTAGCAATTGGCACTTGCTGTTCTTCGACCCTCAGCAACCCCACAACAGAGGGGTCCTCTGAGAGACCAGGCAAGGTAGATAATTGTTTAATGCCCTCTGTCTCTAAGGCAGCAATACCAAAAGCCCACCGGAACCCTTTTGGGTCCTTGCAGTATCCTCTTCTAAGATAGTCTATGCCAAGGATACATGGAGCATCCGGACCAGTCACAATGCGGTGCTTTTCCCACTCATTCCCAGTCAGACTCACTTCAGCCTCCAATACAGTCAACTGCTGAGATCCCCCTGTCACTCCACAAATATAGATGGGCTCTGGTCCTTTATAGCTCGATGGCATTATAGTACATTGTGCACCGGTGTCTACTAAAGCCTTATACTTCTGTGCGCGTGATGTGCCAGGCCATCGAATCCACACAGTCCAATAAACTCGATTGTCCCTTTCCTCCCCCTGGCTGGAGGCAGGGCCCCCCTAATCCTGGTCAGAATCTTCCTCGTTTCTGTGTTTGAAGGACTGTCTGCTGGAAGTTGGAGCAGCAAACTTTTCGGAGAATCCCTTTTTCCTGATTGTTTTCTTTTGCAACTCACGTACCCGTGCCTCTAGGGTCGCGGTAGATTTTCCATCCCACTTTCTCATGTCCTCTCCATGGTCTCGTAAGTAAAACCACAGGGTGGCACGGGGTGAGTACCCACCATATCGTCTTCCTTGTGTGGGTGAACGCCTACCCCTGACAGCTGAGACACTGCTTTGTACAGGTGCGAAGGAGAATAATCTCTCTTCAAGTTGGTGAACCTTTTCAGAAAGTTTCTCCCAAGTGTTCTCCTTTGGTCGGTGGGCACTGGTTGGTTCAGGTGGGGAGGACAATAGATTCTCTTCAAGTTGGTGAACCTTTTCAGAAAGTTTCTCCACAGCTGAGACGCAGGCCTGTAAGGAAGAGGAGAGACTTTCTTCGTACTGCCGGAGTTGTTTAGCCGCTTCACCGACTGTGGGTTCCTCATCCTCTTTCCAGGCCATTATTGCCAATGAGCTGGCATATGATGATGGTGCACTCCGTACAAACTTCCGCCACATGGGTCGTGTACACTTGACTTCATCTGGATCTGTGGATGTTTGTTTGAGGTCTGGATCCTCATAAATCACTTCCCGTACGGCTAATTCCCTCAGGTACTGGATTCCCTTCTCCATAGTGGTCCACTTGCCTGGTAGACATAAAATATCTTCCTTGAAGGGATACCTTTCCCTCACGGCTGAGAGGAGACGCCTCCAGAGGCTGGTGGGTCGTGCTCCATCTGCAATTGCTTTGTCAATGCCGGCGTCTCGAGCAAGGGATCCCAGCCGCTTGGCTTCCCTGCCGTCTAATTCCACACAATTGGCTCCAGAGTCCCAGCACCGGAGCAGCCAGGTGACAAGCTGCTCACCTATACAGCGACCAAAATCTTTTCGCACATCTCGCAGCTCGCGCTCGTTTAGGCTTCGGGTAGTTACTGTTGCTCTTTCGGCATCCTCATCTTCCTCCTCCTGAATCCTTGACGGCCCAGCGTCGTCATCATCTTCGTCATCTCTATACTTAGTTTTGGCAGAAGCCTTACCTGGATTGGCAGAAGACTCTCTGCGTTCTAAACGACTTGAATTTCTATACCATATTTTCACCTTCTCTACAGGGGCAGCTTGCACTGCTACTGCTCGTTTCTCTGACTTTGTTACAGGGTCTGCCACAGGGGTTGGAATGCCCTCTGCAGGGTCAACTTGCACTGCTACAGCTCGTTTCTCTGACACGGCCACAGGAGCTGGAGCGGCTACAGGAGCTGGAGCAGTTGCAGGAACCGGAGCTGTAGCGGCTACAGAAGCTGGAGTTGGAGCTGGAGCAGTTGCAGGAGCTGGGACTGGAGCAGCAGTAGGAGCTGGAGCTGGAGCGGCTTCAGGAGCTGGAGCTGGAGCGGCTTCAGGAGCTGGGACTGGAGCAGTTGCAGGAACTGGGACTAGAGTAGCGGCCGGAGCTGGAACTGGAGCGACTGCAGGAACTGGGACTGGAGCAGCTGCAGGAGCTGGAGCTGGAGCAGCTTCAGGAGCTGGGACTGGAGCAGTTGCAGGAGCTGGAGCTGGAGCGGCTGCAGGAGCTGGGACTGGAGCGGCTGCAGGAGCTGGGACTGGAGCGGCTGCAGGAGCTGGGACTGGAGCGGCTGCAGGAGCTGGGACTGGAGCGGCTTCAGGAGCTGGGACTGGAGCAGTTGCAGGAGCTGGAGCTGGAGCGGCTGCAGGAGCTGGGACTGGAGCGGCTGCAGGAGCTGGGACTGGAGCGGCTGCAGGAGCTGGGACTGGAGCGGCTGCAGGAGCTGGGACTGGAGCGGCTGCAGAATCCACCGTAGGGGTCACAGTGGCCGTTGGATCTGTCACAGGGTTTGGAGTGGCCGCAGGGTCTGTCACTAAGTTGACAGCAGTATCAATGGCAGCTCGATAGGCATGAGCGAGGCCCCAGCACGTTACAATGATTTGTGTTACTTTGGAACTGCCAGAATCATTACACCTTTTTTTCAAGCATTCTGCCAGTTTTTGAGGATTTTGCCATTGTTCAGGGGTGAATTTCCAACACACTGGGGGTGCCAACTGCTCTAGATGCCTGCCCATATCCACCCATACTCCCTGCCACCCACAACTATACTGCCTCCGGGCAGATCTCCGGATGAGCTTCATAAGTAGTTGTTTAACTTTAAGCAGAATCTGAAGTGCATTCATGAGGCAGAACAACAAGACTATGGTATTCTGAGTATTCCAGAAATATTCAATATCTTGGAGAGCTATTGTGACAAGCTCAGGGGATAAGAGGGTGGTGAAGGAGGAAGGCAGAGTGACCCAGGAGGATACAGGGGTGGTGAAGGAGAAAGGGAGAGTAAGCAAGTAAGGAAAAATATCCTCCCCTTTCCCCTCCACAGATTGACTCTCTAATGGAGAAAAACAATAGGTATAATTGCTAATAGTTCCCAAGATGCTGTTTCCAAAGTACAGAGTCCACGATGTTACTGAGTATAAATACCAAGTTAGAGTCATGACCAGATATTTTATCGTCTCATAAGCCATTGCTATAACACTTAGTACCATAATGGTCTGAAACCAGGGCCCGGAGAGGAGAAACAACACTACAGAGAGCAAATACGGAAAATAATGTACTATAATACTCAATTTGGAAAACAGGCGCAGCAGAGTTGTGATTAAAGCAATCAGCATCATGACAAGTGACTATTAAGCAGGTCTAATCCTTACACCAATTTTAGTTTAACACACTCTGATCAGATCTGCCGTTATCTCAACCTTTCGGGCCCCACGTTGGGCGCCAAAAAGACTGTCGTGGTTTAACCCGACCGGCAGCTAAACACCACACAGCCGTTCGCTCACCCTCCCCCCTCCCTCTCTGGGACGGGGGAGAGAAATGGAAAGTGAAGCCCGTGAGTTGAGATAAAGACAGTTTAATAAGACAGGAAAAAAAATAACAAAAATAATAATAACAATAATAATAATGATGATACAATGGTGATAATACGAAAGTAATAATAGTATGTACAAACAAGTGATGCACAATGCAATTGCTCACCACCCGCTGACCGATGCCCAGCCTAACCCCGAGCAGTCCGGCCCCCTCCCCCCGGCTAGCCACCCCTATATATTGTTTAGCATGACGTCAGATGGTATGGAATACCCCTTTGGCTAGTTTGGGTCACCTGTCCTGGGTCTGTCCCCTCCCAGCTCTTACTGCACCCCCCAGCCTGCCCGTTGGCAGGACAGAGCAAAGGCTGAGATGTCCTTGGCTTAGTATAAGCACTGCTCTGCAACAATTAAAGCATCGGGGTGTTATCAGCACTCTTCTCATTCTAAGCCAAAACACAGCATTCCACCAGCTACTAGGAAGAAAATTAATTCTGTGCTAACTGAAACCAGGACAGGTACCTTTTTCTCAACATGCTCCTACACTCTGCAATAGCTGACATCATCTGTCCAGACTGGCTACAATTTGCATATCTGTACCTGAACTGATTATGTACTGTGTAGTTAGCAGCAAGAAATAGAGACATGAAAAGCATGATTCAGGTGCACTGCACTCTGGAAGATCATGTAGGTCTCTGCTGGCATTAATGAAAGTTGATTGACTAGCTTATAGGTAGAATTTTACATAACTATCTTAAGTCAAATTAGACATATCTCTTTGTGAAAAGACTTGTGCTTCCTTGCTTTTCATGTTACTGTTTTATTCTCTGCCATTGGCTCATCCGAAGAATTTCTGTAGCAATCTGCTTTTCAAAACTGTGGAGCAGAATTTTCTCCAGCCTGCTGCATTCTGAAGTAGATACTATCTTTTGCTTCAGTCTGATGTGCACTGTTAAAAAAGCTCCAGAGCAGAAGTGTGCAAGGCTTCTCCTCCATCTTACTTAAAGCTCAGCTTGTTTTGAAAAAGACTTACCATTTTAACAAAATAGAGAAAAAAGTGACATGTTTATTACAGAAGCACTAAGGCAGGCATCTGTAAAGTAAATCAACATAGCTTATGCAAATACTCTCTCAGAAATATCCTCTGGAAGGCTTGATGGAGAACCACTTTTCTGTCTTAGTAGTACTCACCTAATTTTCACAAAGCTCACTAGCACTCTTCCTCCTATTAAAAATAATAATAATAATAATAATAATAATAATAAAAATCAATTAACTCCATTCACAAAATCATGAGCCATTAATTTTGCTGTCAACAGCAAAGCAAATTGTTAGTTTTTTACTTCCTTCATAGAATCAGATAATCAACATCTGGCTGCAAAAGATCCATACAAACTAAATGTAGATGAGATATAAATAATTTTGGACAGACAAAGTTTTCTGAGGAGTTAATCTAAACCACTACTTCATATTGAATGTATGACTTACACAAATGAATAACAGAGTGATCCTTCTCCTTCACAAGACTGAGTGAGTTATCATTTGTTCTTCCTATTTCATAAGTTCCTTCATCCTTAATCCTTTCTCTCCAGGATTTAAGTAATTTTTAAAAATTCCTTCTTTAAGATTTTTTTTTTGATATAAAATCCTTAAAAGAAGGTTGATTGCATGGAGAGTTCTTCAGTGCTGCAATGGCCACGTCTTTTCTTTTTGCCTTACATCTTTGGAGGTTTTCCCTTTAAAGGCCCAAAACATAGAATGATAGAATATCCAAGTTGAAAGGTACCCACAAGGATGCCCATGTCATCTCCACCGGCTTTGTCCCATGTTGCTTCCCAGGTAGCCTTGGAGTCCTTTCGTTCCTTAGAGGTTCTCAGCATGGAGTCACTTGTGCACAAGAGAAACCTGCCAAGAATGGTGCTAAATAGCTAGGGGTGTGCAACTCTGCAGCATTGTATAACTAACATATATGCTGTTTGGTAAAACCTAATTTGGGGTAAATTTTTACTTGTTTGAGGGTGGGGGAAAGCAGGTAATAGCTGCTCTTAGTTAATCACCTGAATACAGTGATCAATCTGAAATAGTTAATCATCTGAAATATATATTGAATGTCCATAGAATGAACATGCATTGCAATAATGTTGTAGAACAAAAACGATGATTCTTTGCTTCAGGGCCTTTCTGGCATTTAAAGTAATTGCAATAATGGATATGCTAAGTTTATTCCCAGATATTGCTCCAGTAAAGACAAACGATAATTAAAAAAAAAAAAAAAAAAAAAAAAAAAAAAAAAAGATAGCCAGTGAACTTAACACTGGTAAAATGAGCAGAAAATGAGCAACACCTAAATTCACAGAGACAGATAGACAAATGCTGAGCATAGTACTAGCTGAAAGCTCAGCTTTTAGCTATTAAGGTGGAATTTCTGATCCTTATTGAGCTGTTTAAGTGAGAATTGGACATTTTCCATCGTTATAGACCGAACCACTGCATAGCTTGGACAGCAATAGGAAGAGAAACTGCAAGTAGGCTGCAGTTGCAGCAGTAGTCTTCCCATGCAGAAAAGTAGCCCTAGGCTCTTGTCTCTGTTCCTGCTGCTTATGCACCATATCTATTTTTTTTTTTTTTTTAACTGAAAAATGCATAAATAGTCTCTGAAACAAATATTCCTCATGCCTCCCTTCTTCTGTCATACTCAAGTCATTTCTTTGATGTGGTGGAGTATCAAGTTCCCTCTTGTGTGCTCACTCCCAGGTTTCCTGGAATGATAAATCTCTCATTCCTTGGGCCAGCTTCAACTGTGGTGGTGGACGCTGATTGTGCTATATTCAGAGCTATGTAAAATCTGTGTCTGGATCTCCAATATGAAAGGGACTTCTCGTTATAGAGATCACTATGATTAGGGATCCTTTCTAAGTGATCATGTAGATCCTTACAACTTAGCTATAAGCATTCTGTATGATAGTGGGCAAATTGCTTCAGGTTAGCTATTCAAAGGTATCTAGATTCTTACTGAAATCAGAAGTTATATGAGATTTAGACACCAAATACTGAAGACTTTTATCTTTTCTGTGCTTCCCTTTTCCATGCATGGACATAAAAATGGGACATGGCATTCCTTTCCCTTGGGCAAAGACATAAGGATAAATACATTAGAAACTATGGATTAATAAGATTAATATCTTATTGATCCATAGATATAGAGGTTGTTAAAATGATAGAGGTTGTTAAAAAATCAGCCTGAAGAGCTTTCTGATGAACAAGTCCTGTTTTCATAACTGACTTGGAAGGCAATATTTAGATTGAGTTGTCGTATTTCAGCTATCAAACATAAATTGGGAAGCATAAGTCAGTACTTTCACCCATCCCCTCTCATGTTTCTCTCTATAGACTCATTTTAACACGTTGTGAAAGCTCTCCTTACAGGTCATCAGTATTCAGTATGTTTTCAGAGAAATCTGGTATTTTGCAAGATTGCTGTCTCATTGGTTTTCTGACAGTGATGAAAAGGTGTCAGCCTGGAAGAAAAGACCAAAAATATATATCTAAGACTATTTTTTGTTGTTCGGCGCCTATCTGTTCTTTGCTTGTCATATTGGTAAGAAATGCCAGTTCTGCATGTTTACTATTAGCAGCTCCCTGTCTTTTATCTACCTTCTTTTTCATGGCTACCATTTTCACTTGCCAGCTGTTGGAGATATATTAAGTCTGCTTGGACCTTCTTCACCAGTATTCTTCACGTGGTATTTCAGACTCTACACATTATAGCCTATGTATTTTCTTTTGTTCTGTGATTTAATGTTTCTGATTTCAAAGCAAACACTTGCATTAAAAAGTAAGTCCTTTCCTCCCTTCCTGCTTACCTCTCCCTCCTCTTAAATCTATGACAACAGGAATAAACTGAAAATAAATATAACTCCTTTTATTTATTTATTTATTTATTTTTTTCTGGAAACATCTCAACAATGTCAGAACTTTTTTTTTTTCTTTTTCTTTTCTTTTTTTTCTTTTTTTTTTTTTCTTTTTCTTTTTCTTTTTCTTTCTTTTTCTTTTATATAAAACATATAAAACATTATGGCCCTTCATTGTCATTGATTCAAACTGAAAGCTGAATTAATAATAACTCTCTATATATCCATTCTTTTCCCCTGAAAAGAGCTAAGAAATAGTCTCTCACTTGGAGGTTATTCCTAAATGATACTGAACCCTTTCTACTATCACTGCCATGGGAAAGAAAGATCATGGAAGCATCTTGCATGAGCAACAACTTAAAGCTCAATAATAAGGATGACTTTGTAAACCAGCCAAGCTATTATTGTAATAGATACTACCAACTTCTGACAAGTTGACTGTCAATGTTATTAAGACTGTACTTCTGCTCAGGTAAGAATCTCATTTGACTATTCCTTAATTTAAGAAATACAGAGTGTTAGTCATCTCATTTCAATAGGCTTCATACACAAAACAGGACTTTGCTACCAGTTAACATTCTGGGTTGTAAAGACAGTTGAACTTTTGGGGGAGTGACTTTATAAAAGACAGGATATTTTTAAGAAAAATGTCATCTAACATGTCTTTTGGTTGTGGAGATGTAATTGATTTATTTTTACTGCATGTCTTAAAATAAATAAATAAATAAATAAATAAACACACAAGTTGTTTGTAATTTCCATGATAATGTGGTAAAAGAGTAAATAAATATATAACCCTAAGTGATTTTTTTAAACCTTTTTGATTAATTTGATCATTGTTATTATTAAAGTATAAATGGATACATATGCAAGCAGTAAGACAAAATAAATAAAATATGTTCCCACTAAAACCAGAAATGATCAAAAATAGCAAATTGTGGACCTGCCTCTCCCTGCCTAAATGTCTGAAAATCTAGATTACAGAGTCAGATCCACTTTGGCCAGCTGAATCTCAGACAAAGAGAGAATCTCAGCTGAATCTCAGACAAAACATTTTCTGTTGAAATCCTAGCTTGATGGTGTGGTAAATCTGGAGCTATTCCTTGTATACAGCACCAGATGAAAAAATCTATAATCATATGACACCTGTTATGTGCTTGGTCTGTTATTCCAGTTTGCATTAAAAAATGTTTGACTAAGTTAATACTGTCAAACTTTATGTCAAATCGGATATTTTTCATCTGTAACACTAACTTTCTGCTAGATTGTTTATCATATGTTTTCTCATAGCTTATAAAACCAGTGTATAGATATCAATTTGAAATAAATTACATACCGTGTTTTCTAGATAATGCACCACTAAATAGTCATGTCCCCATACCCAATTCATATCAAACTCTTACATTTGAATGATCCAGTAACCCACCATTTCAATAGCAATATTTGTGGGACTGTAACCTTATCTAGATGCCTCTTCCTAGGCTTATGGATTGTGCATGGAGATGGCAATGGAAATCCACATCAAATCTTCAAGGCTCACTCTGCAAGTGAGAGGTCAGAGGGACCCTGGGATCTAATCCTCCCTAGGTTATGCCCTTGAGAAGCCTATATTCACCATACTGACATCCTCAATCATCCTGGGCAGCCAGCGCTCTGAGTTACTTAAGTACCTGCTATCCATCATGCTGACTCATCTTGCTGAGACATGTGCCTAATTTTTAAGTTATCTCAGTTCCTAAATTGGAGCCTGATCCAGCAGGCAGGTTGACTCTCACTTAACTACTCCAGTGCTTATCCCAAAGTCCATCTCCAAGTCCATTTGGTTTTCAGCTTCCCTCTACCATGGTGATTTAACTCTCTCACTTTCCCGTTTTTCCTCAGGCCACATCTCCCTAGTTAAGTATTTACTAGTGTTAAGTATGTAAATATTTGATTGTCATCAAGTAGAGAACTTGGAAAAGACATAGGTGTCATGTACAAGGTATAAAAGGCCCCATGAAAGGATTGCATATGAAGAGGCAAGGCCTGAAGACAACTAGCTAAGATAATTGATTTGAGAAGACAAATCTTACCTGCTTCAAACCATCTTGTTCATCTTCTAGAAAACTCATCTCATATATGGAACCTGCCTAGCTGAATATTCTTCCAGCTGTGAAAGGTCAAGATTCTTCATACGAGTGAAGAAAGAAGTTAGACAGAAATGATCAATAAAGTCAGCAAATAAGGCAGAAAGAAAGAACATTGTAGAATAAGAGATGGAACTTTTGTTGTCTGCCCATGAACACAAAAGAAAAAAGGAAGAATTTGAACTGTCACCTCTCATGTCTGAAGCTAGGAGCCTAAAATTAGTACCTACATTTCATTATTATTTTTCTAGCTTTATTTCCTAATTCACAATTACATGTTTTTATGTATGTATTTATTTTTTTTAATAATGAAAAGCTCTCATATATCTTGGTTGCTAAAAAACTCATTTAGTTTAGTCCCACCAATTATAAAAATAAATCTTTTTTTTTTTTCTTTTTCTTATTGAACCTTCTGAAGGGAAACAGTTACAGCATTTGGTCCCTTCCCTATTTATTTATTAATACACCACATAAAAACTTCAGAGCAGGAGGGCAAAGAGAGAGATCCAGATTAATATATAAAAGATATAATCCAGATATATAAAAATTTTTAATATATTTTCTGTATGATAATGGAAGAATTTAAGAAAATCACTTGAGCAGACCATTTGACAGTGGTCAATTGGTCAATTTCCTCGACTAGCTCCCTCTTCCCTTTTTGTAACTCCAAAATGACTTCTCTTTTTAAAAACGTCTCAAATAGTATTTACCAAAGGAGTATAAAAATGAGAAATGGGCTGGAGAGATTACCTGTTCATGAAGGAACCAGACTTAGAAAAGTATACCACAAGAATGGATTATAAAACAAACTGAGCCATGGTGATGGTTCCCATCCTGTCTCAGCCTTATTAAGCACATGCAGAGGAGTTCACCAAGCCCTGCCTACTGCACAAAGTGAGACCACGTGGACGAGGGCATGGACTCAGTTGAGGAACAGCCATTTACAAGTATGTTATTTAACTATGTGCTTGAGATTGCAAACTGAAATTAAAAATAAAATAAAATAAAATAAAATAAATAAAATAAAATAAAATAAAATAAAATAAAATAAAATAAAATCAACTGACACTGTCTCATTGTGAATAAAACACTTTATTTAACCTATCCCTTTATAACTCTCTTCAGCAAAATATCTCTTGGATAGGTACTAGGGAGATATTACCAAGGTGTTAAAATAAAATAAAATAAACCAAGAAACTAGACAGTAAAAACAATAATAAAAAATAACCCAGGTATGCATGGCCTGTTTTTTTATTTCACACAAAGCTGAAATAACATAGTATAGATAACATTTGTCTACTTCCATCTCTGTGCCTTCGTTCTGAAATTGTGCCACTAAGTATTAATTAGCAAAATCCATATATTCACACCTGTAAACCAGATGTTCCTGAGCATACAAATGGAGCCACAGTAATTCACACATTGCTACCACATTATAGGCTAGTAAATCATTACACTTTAATTCTTAAAAAAAAAAGTAAGATAATAATAGAAAACCTCTCAGCAGCTGTCATTGTGGCAGGAAAAGCACACTGCTGCTAGACAGCATTAACAATCGACTAAGTCTTAGTACCTTGGACCTCAGCCAAAAAGCTTACATCACCACTTTTAGCTGTTCTTATACTACAGTTTTGTTATAGTAATAACGTAGTTTACAACTCATCAATATAGGATCTTTTTTTTTTTTTTTTTTTTTTTTTTTTAAATAATAAAAGCTGAGACAGCAGTCTTTGAAGTCCTCTACACACTACGGCATGGAGTCAGTTAATAATGTGACATGCAAATAGACAGAGCTAATCTAAAGAGACTGTTATTGAATTATACCGCATCCCCTGGTAGGGGAAAAAGGTAGATCTGAAGTCCCTATTGTGGTGAATTAAGTTTCATTTAATAAAACCTTCATTATTTCCTAACTTTATATGAAAAGAAAACTAAATAGATTGCTTCTGGGCACATCACTGGAAATGATCTCTGTTCTCTGAAAGTGACAATGCCCTGAACATGATTAATATTTTTAGATTTGTTAAACAGCTCCCATAGCAAAGACTGAAGTTATTCCCTTGTTATTCCAGTATCACGGATGACATTAGTAGTGCAAGACTATTTCTGAAAATACTGTGTTTAAGCAACAAGAATGAGTAATAAACTTTATCACTTAAAAAGGAATGACTAAATGTTATGCCTGAAGATAGGTGGAAATCTAGTCAATCTAAGTAGTTTATGTCAGAGAATTAGGTCAATTTGCAATGAAAGTGTTATAAAGCTCTTTTGTGAACTGTACAATCAGAACTCACCATGAATAATCTTGCTGTTTCAGTAAGCTTCTGTCTTTTCCTCTTGTTGATCTTCTTTTGGTTTCCATCAGTTTTATTTGTTTCCTTGCTCAAAATAATCATGACAATAATATTTTTCACTATATTAAAAATAGATAAACAAATACAAAGACAACATAGATAGATACAAAGTCAAATAAACACAAACAGAAAGGGGGGTATATAGATAAATGCAAATTGTGCAATTCAGTACTGGGATTTAAGTCATTAGAGGTGAAATATATGGATGATTAAAGTATAGTGGTATGATACGAACTTTAGAAACAATTCAGGGATTGCTGAAATATTTAAACAAACAAACAAAAAAATCAGGATTTGAGAAAGATGGTACATATTTACCTAGCTTCACATTCAGACTTGTCCAGAGGAGGGCCATGAAGATAATCAGAGGCTGGAGCACCTCTCCTATGAAGAAAGGGTGAGAACTTGGGATGTTCAGCCTACGGAAGAGAAGGCTCCAAGATGACCTTATTGCAACTTTTCAATACTTAAAGAGGGCTTATAAAAAAGATGGAGAACTTTTTGGTCAGTCAGATAATGACTTTTTAAACTAAAAGAAAGGGAGATTTAGATTAGATATTTGGAATAAATTGTTTACTCTGAGGGTAGTGAGGCACTGGAACAGGTTTGCCACAGAAACTGTAGATGCCCCATTCCTGGAAGTGTTCAGGGCAAGGCTGGATGGGGCCTTCAGCAACCTGACCTACTGGGTGGCATCCCCGTCCTGGTGATCCAGTGATCTTTAAGGTCCCTTCCAACCCAAGCCATTCTATGATTTGGTAAAAGCATCACAGCTAATACTTTTATTTTTATTATTTTTATTTTTTTTCCTATAGGAACTGAGTAACTTGGCATGGGGTGAAGGTTTATACCATAATGATTTATGACTATTATTCATCAAGCTCTCAAGTGCCCTGATTCCACCCACCCAGCTTATGAAGCAAACCTAACTCTCGTTAGTTACACTGTAGAGAATGATGTGCATGTATAGCGAGTTACAGCTACACCAGCTACAGTATACATTCTGGATATTTCTGGAGTTGCTTAACACCACAAATTAAATCAGCTGCTGGCAACTCTTTCTAAGAAACACTGAACATCCTTAGCCATTACAAGGAACATTATTGCAGAAGAACTTGTTTTGCAGAAGAAGCTGGCAGTTAGGGAAAAGAACAATTTTCAACATCTACATGAAAGACATTTCTCCAAGAATACTACAACTGCCAAAAATGTTGTGACAGAAAAGACAAAACCACTTAAATAAAACTCGTGCCCATTAGACTGAAACACAAGGCAAACAAAAACTATTGAACTGCATTTATTTTAAGACTCACTGATATCTGAATTACATTCCATTATGCTTTTTTCAATGCCGAAATTTATGCTGATATCTGTGAATACATCAGGATTGCAGAAACAGAGCACATAGCACGTAGACAATATGGGACTTTATTTCTCAAAATGAGCAATAACTTACTCAGAAATTTCCCCTTATGACTGAAACAGGGCATGTATAAATAAGGTGTTAATCAACCTAAGCAATGGTATCTGATGGGGAGGCCTGAATTTCTCCTTTCTATAAAATCTGAATTTAAGATAGTTGTAGTTCTGATTCTTGTGTTACAAAACTGTGCAGAACCATCTTTTTTCTTTCTTTTCTTTTTCTTTTTCTTTTTCTTTTTCTTTTTCTTTTTCTTTTTCTTTTTCTTTTTCTTTTTCTTTTTCTTTTTCTTTTTTCTTTCTCTTTCTCTTTTTTCTTTTTTCTTTTTTCTTTTTCTTTTTCTTTTCTATGAGCTGACCACCTGGCCTGGTATGACTTCATGCCTACCCTGCTTTGAATAGAGAAAGCTAAACTTGCAATCTCCTGAGAAGGTTCCCTTCCAACCTAAT
Organism: Aythya fuligula; assembly: GCF_009819795.1. Classification (NCBI taxonomy): domain Eukaryota; kingdom Metazoa; phylum Chordata; class Aves; order Anseriformes; family Anatidae; genus Aythya; species Aythya fuligula. The sequence continues at coordinate 101,010,833 of NC_045561.1, read as the reverse complement.
TTTTCCTATCTTTTATCTAAAGCTCCCTTTTTAAGGCAAATCATATGACTTAGAGTTCCAGAAATTAAACACAGAAGTGCACTGTGTGCATTTTATGTGCAGGATGATAAAAGTCTTATTTCTCTAAGATTATATTATGCTTGCCAGGGATTGAAAGACTAAAATGCTCAGTGCTTTCTCAGTGCGGTCCTAAGGCGTTATGAAAGCTATAAAAGCATTTTCAATCCATATATATGTGGATTATGTTAAATGTGGTTCATTCCATTGCAAAATGTAATTATTTTAGAATTTTCTACCTGCTTTATTGGTTATATTTAACTGGACATATTCAGAAAAACAAAAACAGATATGACTTCATTAGCTGTGTCCTAAAGATTGGATAAATATCCATTATGTAATGGATGAAATTGCAATTTACTGCTGTACTTTTTGCTTGTGGAGGTTGTAACCAGTAACTGCTTTGTGGCTGCTTTGCAAAATGGCTCCTGATGTACATTAGGTGGGCACAGCTTAATCATGAGACATTATTGCTCAAACTAAAATGAAGTATTTTGTTATTTTGTGTATCATAAGATAACATTAGGCCTTACTTGGCTTGTTAAATTGAAATCAATTTATTATATTATCAGCCATTAGCCTTATGCCAACATCTTACAGAGTCATGAAACATTTGGTTGAGTGAGAAAGTGTCTGCAGATCTCACCTCCTGCTGAGACACTTTCTGGAGATGTTGTCACCATTTATGTATTGCAGTTTTCTCCAATAAGATTGTAGTTTTCATACATGATAAAATTTTATATTTGTTCCTCAGAACACATCTGCAGAGCATTGTGAAGACTTACTCAGTTTTGGAGTTAGAAGCCTTGAAGCATTTTCAGTAGCCATAGTCAAACTACATACAGAGTTACCATAAACACTTTTCATTTTATTTGGAAAGATTATTGACATCAACTATTGGGAAATATAGGGCAGAAAAGGTAGAAAAAAAGGTCACAGCAGGGCAGGGACACTATGAGGAGCAATCAAAAAGCATTAACCAAACAGACAAAAGTAAACTTCTCTCATATAAATATGAATATGACTAAAAGAATTAATTCATTTTCATCTTCTTGCTTTTCACATTTCCAGTTACTAAAAGTGCAATTGAAGGACACAAGACTAGTCTAGGAAGTGGATTGAAACTGGCTGTTCCATTTTTTATTTTCAAATGTACATGGCTAAATTAAAAACAAACAAACAAAAACCCACAACACATTTAGTATGAATTGTTCAAGCAGGAACTGATGGTAGCATGGCACATATTTAGCTGTGCAAATAGAAATTTGGGGAAAGATATACATCAAACACATTGCTTTCGTATTACATTTTGCTTATGTTAATTAAGAATTTAATAGATTCCTTTTCCAGCTGCATACCTTCCACCCAATTTCCATTAAATAGTCAAGCAGAAGCATCTCTGTCAAAAGTGTGTCATCATTGTTACGTTTTTGATGATGTTACTTCAGTTTACAACATTCATTTGCATCGCTGACTGATAGTTTTTCATAGGATGTTTGTAACAAGATGGATGGGGGACAAGAATTTCTGGCATTCACCATATGTGCGCTTGCAGCCCAGAAAGCCAACCGCACCCTGGGCTTCATGAAAACCAGTGTGGCCAGCAGGTCGAGGGAGGTGATTATGCCCTTCTACTCTGCTCACGTGGAGCGCTGCATTCAGCCCTGGGTCCCCCAGCACAAGAAGGACATGGATATATTAGAATGAGTATAGAGGAGGGCAGGGGGGCCATGAAGATAATCAAAGGGCTGGAGCACCTCTCCTACAAAGACAGGCTAAGGGAGTTGGGGTTGTTCATCCTGGAGAAGTACCTAGACTTCCAGTACCTAGAGAGGGCCTACAGGAAAGCTGGGTAGGGACTCTTTGTCAGGTACAGTGATGCAGGGGTACAGTGATAAGGCAAGGGATAATGGCTTTAAACTAAAAAAGGGTAGGTTAAAATTAGATAATCGTAAGAAATTCTTTGCTCTGAGGGTGGTGAGGCACTGACACAGGCTGCCCAGAGAAGCTGTGGATGCCCTGTTCCTGGAAGTGTTCAAGGCCAGGTAGGATGAGGCCCTGAGCAACCTTGTCTAGTGGGAGGTGTCCCTGCCCATGGCAGGGGAGTTGGAATTGGATGATCTTTAAGGTTCCTTCCAACCCAAACCATTCTATGATTCTACATTCTGAGAAAATGCCTATGGAACTGGAACCAATGTTTGTTCTCATTGTTTCCAGTTTTCTCATGTCAAAGTAGTAGGAATCGGCATTGAATTAATGATACCTTTTATTACAGACTGCTGTAAATATTCTGTTCTTTAGAGCAAAAAACGAAATAATATAACATATATAATATATGTTATTGTATTATATACAAATACGTATATTATATATATATTATATTATATATGTTTTGTGTGTAGGATGGCAGGATAAGTACAAACGAACTGTAAGATCTAAGTAGCATTACTATCCCCAAAACAAAGCCAAGGTTACTTTTGCTCTTTTTTCCAGGTGAAATATAATTTGATTCAGCGCTTCGCATTCAGATTTGTTTCTCCTTTACAGTACATGCAGATAGATGCATTGAAAAGTGGAGGAAACATGCACCTAAGACATGCATATTTGCCAACACTTTTTATTGCTTCCCATTTCACCTGCATGGTGAAAATATAGTATATCCTAAATCAAAATCCTATCTATAATGTAATTTGCTGTCCACATTCCAAATTTGGATAAAAAGTAAAATCTTTAAAAGTCAAAGGGTAATGAAAAAGAAATATCTCTGTTTTCTCACTCCAACATCAAGGTTTTTCCCTTTACATGGCAAAAGGGTCATACAGTAGATATGAAGTTTACACAGGCTGTAAATCTCAGCATTTATAAGGAGGAATGTTAATGCCCAAAATTCTAAGAATGTCAAACAATTTTTTGTTTTTTAAAAAAGGCAAAAAAAATAAAATATATGTATATATATATATAATTTAAGCAGCTAGCCTGATTTTGTATGTCAACAATGTTTAAGGGCACCCTGTTTAGAGAAAACATTGGCTGCTATCTGATGTGCCATCCTATCTCCAGGTTACCTTTATGACAACCTGCATAAGCATTCAGGCAGAGGCAGACATGGACAGAAAACTGAATGCTCTGCTGGCTGCCTGCCATTCTCTGCATGGTGACTGATAATAATACTTAATCAAAATCCTATCTTGGGTCTTTATCTTGCACCAGCATGTGCATTTTTTCACTTGTTATTTGGATCACGTCCCCCTGTTGCTAGTAACAATCTGAAAATGATAACGTTTGCTGCTATTTTTATTTCTTTTTCAGTGAAAGATAGTTTTCTTCCTCCTTATCCTCCCCTCTCCCTCCCCCAACATACATATATTGGATTATTGGCCTTTAGTTGAACTCTATAACACTGAACAAGCTCCAGTCTTTTCCTTGCAGATTAACATTTTAACAGAAACGCTTCCTGTTTATGAAAATGGTGAATTCATATACACAGCTGAACTTGGATACATAAAGGCTTGAATGTTTAAGAGGGAGAAAAAATACTGGTTTACTGTTAATAAATTCTGAACACAGATAGATTTCTACACGTAACTATCCCCACAGTGCTAAAATGAGGCCTTAGTCATGAGCAAATGAAGCAAAAGTCCTTGGGTAGAAAATAAAGAAGGTGGATATTTAGAAGGTACTTTTGAATAGGCATTTCAGGATCTATTTAAGGTTGTCATATTAACAGTCTTTTCTTTTTCTCTTGAGTAGATTAATAGTCCAAGTTCTTAATTGTTTTTAGTCACTGATGTGACTGCAATAAAAATTGTCTTAGTTCATGCCTCCAGCAGGACAAATAAAGGAAAAAGAAAAAAAAAAAAAAAAAAGGAAAAAAAAGTTAACAATTTAACAAAATAGAGTGAAGGCTAAGTATAGGTCCCTGAGTTTGCTTAGGGTGACTTGGATATGTCCAGAAGACTGAAATTTAAGTTGGCTGCTCCTTATGTTTTGTAGAAGTTTTGAGTCTGACAGTACTAACTTCTGTTTATCATTACTCCCCAGTAATGTACAGAGATGGATAGTTGAAGGTCAGGTAGTGTAAATATCTCAAAGTCAAGGTTTAATGGAGAAATAAAGCTGCAGAAACACTCACTCTGCCTAGGATGACAACAGAGACCCATAATTTGCTCCTTTTCTTTCCATTTCAGTCCTAAACAAAATCAAGATATAAAGAACCAGGCAGACAACTTTGCAAAGAAGCCCTTAGCTCCTGAAGGGGCAGAGAGCTGTACTGTGTGAATTTCTATTGCAAACAGGAATCTGGCTTCCCTTTCTGGTAGTCAGGTTTTACACTGGTTTTCTGAGCTTAAACAGTCCTTTGAAATTCTAGGATTCTGATTTGCACCAGCCATTTCTTAAACATCTAAGAGCATTTTTATCCTATCTCCTTTATGTGATAAAGAGCTGAGAAGGGGATGGTGGTTTGCAGAAATTTTTAGTTTATTTTCAGACATTTCTAAATTAGCTGAATCTTTGGTGGGAACTGGCCCTGACCCTGAAGTTTTTCATGAAATGTGGGGAGGAGAAAAGTGAGTACACCCACATGGCATTCAACAACAGCAGGAGTGAAGAGACATATTTTTGGCAGAAGTAGACAAGCTAGCTGGAAAAGTCAACAAAACAGTATGAATATCAGACTTTTGCCTTAAGCCAAACATAAAACTTGTTTAAGATGCCAACTAGAGCAACTGACCAGAGACAGATTTTGAAATTTATTTTTCTGAGTACCATTTAACATTCATGAGTCAATAAAAGGTCAATTCTGGCCTCAAATTGAAGTTATGCAAAAATGACTTTTTCTGAATGATTTAGAAAAGGAAAGCAGAAATCACAAATACTCAAAATACACTGAAGTGAAAGAGCCTGTTTAGCTTTATTTGCCAAACCAAAGGAAACTGCAAAAGAGAAACAAAGATTATAAAACCTAAATAATTATTATTACATTTTAAACTTCCATTTTAGTAGTCTTAAAAGGGTAAAAAAAAAATTTAAATAAATTTATATGTTCTATCTTTGTATGTTCCTAAAATAAATAAATAAATAAATAAATAAATCTAGAAATTTAAGAAAAAGAAAAATTGACATAGTCCTGTTGTATTAATTACATATATGCAAGATATCTGTTTTCCATTAACAACATGTAATGATGAAATGATCTAATACCTTTAATTTCAAAAAAAGGTGCCAGTGCACAATAATAATCTCTCAGCATCAGTAAAACTTGAACAGAAAAAAAAAATTGTTAAACTCTAAGTCATATCCCCAGTTCTAACTCTTCAGACTCTGACTGGATTGTATTAACAAGGTTCCAGGTAAATATTTGCTATTTTCAAAATGTGTTAGCCTATCACAATGATTTGAACTCTGGGGTTTTCTCCAATATTTTATAATCTACCAAATACCATTGGCTGCATTAAGGAGCATCATGGATCAGCTGAGAAGAATAATTATAGAAGTATAGAATAGTTCAGTTGGAAGGGACTGTCAAAGATCTAGTCCAATGGCCTGACCACTTCAGGGCTAACCAAAAGTTAACACATATTAATGAGGGCATTGTCCAAATGCCTCTTGAACACTGACAAGCATAGGGCATCAGACACCTTACTAGGAAGCCTATTCCAGTGTTTGATCACCCTCACAGTAAGGGAATTTTTCCTAATGCCCAGTCTGACCCTCATTCCCTCATGTCCTGCCACCTGTTCCCAGGGAGCAGAGCCCAGCACTTCCCTCTGAGCTTCCCTTCCTCAGGGAGCTGCAGAGAGCAGTGAGGTCACCTCTCAGCTTCCTCTTCTCCAGAATGGACAACCCAAGTGTCCTAAGCCTCTCCTCCCATTCCCAAAACATGCCTTCCAGCCCAGTAATCACCAGCTTTGTTTCCCTCCTCTGGATGCTTTCAAGGACCTTAACATCCTTGTTATATTGTGGAGACCAGAACTGCACACAATAATTAGGGTGAGGCTGCACCAGAGCTAAATATAGCAGAAGAATCACCTCTTTTAACCAGCTCGCTATGCTGTGTTTAATGCACCCCAAAATGCAGTTTACCCTCTTGGCTGCCAGGGCCTACTGCCAGCTTGTGTTGAGCCTGCTGTCAGCCAGCACTCCCAGATCCCTTTCTGTTGAGCTGCTCTCCAGTCACTTGGCTCCCAGCCTGTACCTGTGTCTGAAATTACTCCGTCCCAAGTTCAGAACCCAGCATTTACCTTTGTTGAACTTCACGCCATTGCTGCACAGTCTTCCAATCTATTTAGATCCTTTTGCAGGGCCTCTCATCCCTCCAATGAGTCAACAGCACCTCACAGTTCAGTATCATCAGCAAACTCCCCTAGAATGCACTCCACTCCTGCATCTAGATCATGAATAAAAATGTTAAACATGAAAGCTGAAAATACCAGAAAAAAAGTAAAAATGGAAGTTGATGGAAATTAGCAAAGAATATGTCTGCCACGTGCTTTGTAGGGAAAAGAATCCTAAGGTCATTCAAAGTCCATTGGCATGACACAAAGCAGATGAGTTGGAGGTGAACTCATAAGATAGGAGATTGGAGTCAGAGCTCAGTAAGGGCACTATTACTAAATATCAGTGATAAGAATTGGCATTCATGTGACAGAATGAATGACAGCTGCCAGAAGCCACCTCTCTGAGTTCAATGTTATAATCCACAGCATTTGAAGGGCAACAAACTCCTGTAGGAGTAGGACAGCAAAACCATGTAGCAATAATTTGATTACATCCAAATGATTTATCCATCTGTATTAAACTAATATTAGTATCTTTTGCACGTATTTCATAACTTTTAGGTGAGACAGTATTTATTTTAACATTACTGAACTCATCACTATTTTTCATCATATATAGTGGCAATAACACAAAAAATGAGAATACATTAAAAGACCATTGCCATTCATCTCACTAATTTCCAGTAATAATTAGTTTTGCATGCATTTTTGTAATTTTGTGATTTCATTGCAGAAATTGTCATGTGTATGGAAAAATATTAATTATCAGCAATATATGGAGTGATATTTCAGCTGACATTTCAGACATTCCAAAGCAGTAGTAACCCAAACATTAAACTCATGTCAGCTTCTCACTCACATAGTCTCTCCAGCTAGTGAAGTTTTGAAAAAAAACAGTGCTTTAAATTATTAAAATATTTAACCAAAAAATGTATATATCTTACCTATCTCTTCAAAATAACACTTTATCATTGTTGTACATATAAACTATATATCTGTTTTTGTCCCTGCATTCTTATTTTATATCATTCATAGCCAGAATATGTCTCTCTTTTTTTTTTTTTTCTCCATTCCCATTATTTCCATCTAAATATAGGGGCTTCCACTTCACCCATCCAGATCAATGAATTTGACATCTCTTTCTATGGATTCTAGAATAGCTAATGGAAATTCCAACTTTCATGCCTTTATAAGATTACTAAAGATTACAAAAGCTAAGTGGGGTGAATCCAAGGCCTACAGCAATAGTTACAAGAGGTCTATTACATTAGTCATTTTACTCTATGATCATAGAATTCAATGGCATTAGACTAAAGTAAAAGCAGCTTGAGAGGGTGAGAAAAATCAAGCATCAATAAAAAAATAAAAAATAGACCAATTGAAAATTAAAATGCAACATGAAGAGAACAATGTAAAGCAGGAAATAATATAAATGATGCACAGTAAATAACAATAAAACAATAATCCTGAATAAACAAACTATGAATTCAGACCTAACAACTAGATAGACATCAATTCCCATCAGAAACATCCATCCACCAAGTCTTAATTCTTCTGAAATCTAGAGCATTGCAGATGGATTTGATTGCTTGTATGCAGATTAATCTGTGTATATTATTGCTCTGCCTGGAGTAAAATTTTAGCAAAACTATCCCCAAAGTGTAGACTCCCCTCGACGTGATTTCCATCCTTACCATATCACCCTCCTAAAGATGTCTTTCCATCACCCTTTTGTGGATTTTTGCCACCAGTTTTTAAAACCATACTCTGATGGTAAAGTAGTACTCTGTCAATACAAATGTCTGGTAGAGAGCAGCAAACTTTTAATAAAAATCTAAATGAATTATTTCTTCTGGAAATGGTAATTGGTGGATTGGGTTAGGCAGTGTAGTGCCAAATAAATGAATGTCATTTTCACAGGGTATTCCAATGGAGATATAAATTTTTTCACTACTTGAAAACATTTTAATTCATGAATATTATCTAAAGTTAATAGAAATACGTTTATTCAAGATTTGTAGTAGAGCATAATCTTGAAAAAAAAAAATACAGCTATTATTAGTATCTCTCAGCTCTACAGTCCATTTCATGCAAAAGAGCTTTATATATTTTATTGACTTAATATTAAGTCACCTCAGTCATCTTTTGCAGTGTTCTCATTTCAAGTAGAGAAACTGATAGCTGTGTAGGCTGCTCAGAAATGTAGCATGATACACATAGGAAAAGTAATAGAATGGGCTGAGACAGAGCAAGAAAAACAACATATCTAATTGAAACAACAAGAACTAAGCGAGCAGAATGGCATTTATCTCATCTGTGTTTAGCCATTTTAGCCAGCACATTAGTAAGCATGCTTACTCATCCAAGTAGTACTTTGCTCACAAATAATCAAGTCTACAGTTTCATGCCTCACTGGAAAATACAAGGCCGATCTGATTTGAGATCGCCAGTGTAAATAAAGAATAGCTTTATTTAACTTAGTTGCATTCCAGCAGAGTAAAGCCAAGTGAGATCCGATGATCTCACTGACTTATGGTATTTCTAGCACAGATTTCTGCAGCAAAAACTCAGGTACAGTAGTGTAATACAAGCAATCAAGATTATCATAACCACTTCCTGACATATTCAGAAATTCCATTTTACATTCCTTCATTTCTTTACATGACTGTTCATGTGACTCATCATACTCCAGCCTCATGCGTTTCAGATGATTAATACAATCCGAGACTAAGTACTAGGTTTCAGAAGTAAGTGGTCCTATAAAAATCTTCTCTGTTCTCATTAAGAAATAAATACTTAAAAATTAAAAATTAGTAAAACCTTTGCCTCCAGTGTCCTACTCCCAGAAGGTTGTTGAATGACGTTCAACTTTATGGATGTGATCTAGCAGCTAATAAAATCTGAGGATTCTCTTTCTTTACTAATGGGAGCTGCAATGATCTGTCCTGCACCCGGGGCAAAGTTTACTTACATCAAATGGTGTACTGGTTAATGTAGATTCAGTACAAATAGTATTGTTCAATGTCCAGTGAGATACATACTAACCAATATAAAATAACAAGGATTTTTTACAGGGACCTTTATAAGAGCCACTAAAAGCATTCTCAGGAAGCGCTGCAGTTACAGTTGGCTATAGACTGGAGAAGCATTCTCTGTAAGTAGACCTCATTAACAAAGTATTCACCCCCTACCCACTGTAGGAGGTAGGCTCAGGTTCATTTATTTATTTATTTATTACTTTTATGGACCTATATCCTTTTACAGTGGAAACTTGTGTTTCCACTTGTAATATCTTGGAATATCTTGTGTTGGGAACCATTGGAATTGCAGGTTCAGCCTGAAAGGGTAATTAGGCAGCTATAAGTATAGTTCCAGCCCTTATACTCTTTATGCCCATTTTTTTTGTCTGTAAAACTGAGAGATTCAACAACTACTGTTAGTTCACAGAGAAAATAATTTGGGAATCTTCACTAGACCCTCTGAAAGTTTAAAAGCCTTATATAAGTATAAAGCCTAAAATGTATTACTGCTAAATACCAAAGAATTTAGGGAAACTTTTTCAGTGTTCTCTTCAATACAATAATTTGAGTAGTAGTCAGTGATATTTTTATAGGGAAGTAGCTCACTAAATATTCAATACATGGCAATTTGGTTATAATAAACCTTTTCTATTACTAGTACACAGTCAAAAATTTATTTAATTCTTGTTAAAAACTCCATCCCTGACTAAAGAAAGATAAGATTTTTTATTTTTTTTTTTTTCAATAAAATAAACTTTCACTATGGATTTTTTTTTTCAGGTTAGATATTCCAGTGATGTGCAGGTAGTTAACAACCTTAAACCAAACTTGCACAAAGAATAAAATGATATCTGTATTGGCAGAGGATTTAATTTGAACTCTTTTAGATAAAGAAACACATCTCTGGTATCTTTTCTATTATGAATTATTATTAGGATTATTTCTTTTTGCATGTTTTGTTCACACACAAAGGACTATGTGATGGAGGAAATTTGAGATCAGTAGGCCAGACTCATTGCTGGTGCAACTCCACAGATTTCAGGGAAGATACACTTGGGGAGAATTTGACCCAGAAAATCTGAATCTCTTTGCATATAATGAAACTGATTAAGGTCAACACCTGAAGGCAGGGCTGCTACATCACAAATTAAACTATTCTTGTAGCTTTTTTTTTTTTCTTCCTGAAAAAAAATTGTATGTCCATAAAGGAAACTTCTTAAAGGACTCTCACTTCCTGTTTTCCATTCAACCTAGATATAAGGAACCTTTAACTCCAAAGAATTTTATTCCATTAAAAAACAAAACAAAACAAAATAAAACAAACAAACAAACAAAAAAAAAACACAAAACAAACAAGCAACCAAACAACCAAACAAAAAAAAAAATTAAAAACATAGGATGCTTCATGTCACTCTTCAGCTCAAATTACACAAAAATTAAAGATGCACAAAGCATAAGCAAGGACATGGCCCAGTACTTTCAGTCAAGCATCTTCACCTTCCTCTTAGCTTGTATGTGCCAGATCTTCAGCTAGCACGTCTGTACAGATCCAACCCGCCTGAGAATCTGATTCTATATGAATAAACAGACACACACATGTTGTAGATATATTCAAAGCATTTCAGTAACTAGTACTCTGTATGGCATGGAATAAATCATGAAAGTTCAGTTCACATTAAATACTATAGTGGTTTATTAACCATTTTAAGCTGCTACTCTCTCTTTTTTTTTTTTTTTTTTCTTCTTTTTTTTTTCTCCTTCAAACCTATAACAAAATGTAGATACTAAACAGCAGATTCTGCAGATGCATTGGGAATTCTTTCCCTGTATATTAAATCCTGAACATTTAAACCAGTGATAATATTTTAAAAATCTAAAATCTTTCCTTTAAATGTGTAACAAATTCCCATTATAACTGCCCTTTTGTAATACAGTGCATGGAATACCAACCAGAGGGAATGTTGTTGCTTAATTTACACCTGCTACGTGCCAAGGATATAAAGCAAGCTATCAAAGGTATTGTTATATCATTTTGACGGTGCCATATTTTTAGTAAAATGCTACCAGTCAGTTAACAAATTCTATTCCATTCTTCTTTAAGAAATACAAAAGCTATTGTATAGCATGGTTTATTTTTATATTGATGGCTATACCCACATTGAAGAAAGTAGACAAAAAATAAATTGTTTCCAATGTTATGAAAATTATTGTAAGGGTCTTTTATGGACATTTTTTGGCTCCATACTGAAGTAGCAGTGTTCCCAGAATGATAATAATCTATTTCTTTCCTCACACTACTGAGCTGGGAGTGACCTTACCTGACCCAATTGAAATTGATTTTGTTGTTGAACTCCTTGCTAGTGCAAATTAATCTTAGATCCATACAAGATCAGGGAAGCAAGACACAGAGTAGAAAGACCTCGAGTACTGAGGGAAAAATTAGTTCTGGAAAAAGTATTTTAAGTTTGGAAAGATAAATGGTTACAATGACTTGCTTTGATAGAACATCTGTAGGATAGGAGAAGAGAATGACAAGGGCTCTGTGAAAAAGCTGTAATTTAATAGCCTAATTTCCTGCCTGGCCCTGCAGAAATATCTGTCGGTTTCTGACAGCTGATGAAAATGCACCAGTATTTGATTTGCTCACCAGTGTGGGACAAGTTCAGTCCCATCTCTCACTCAGTTCCCTTGAGCTACATGGATACAGCAGACCAGCTCCACTACTATTTTCCACCTTCTTCACTATAAAAATACACCACCTGATTTTCATTTTTTTTTCTTCTAAAGATTTGCCTGCCCCTTTTTTTGATCTGTTTTAATATTTGTCTTGTTCCCACTGCAACAGCTGATCTCCTTTCCTAGCCATTTGAAACAATATGCATCTCAATAAATGCTTGCCTCAAGAAAACCTAGTGAATAAAAAGCCAAAAGAAACCTTATCTTTGCAGACATAATTTCATTCTTGCTTAGAGCATCTGTTCTATGCTACATGGATTCTTCCGTAGTGAATGCCAAATATAGCTAGCACACTGACCTTATTTTTACATGCTGTAAAGGATTCCCGTGAACACTATGAGCTTTAACAAAACTCAGTTATCTGATACTGGCAGTTCCCTGCAGTCTGTATTAATATAAAAACTGATCATTAGTGTCTTATTTATCAAACTAAATATAGAAAAAAAAAAAAAAAAAAAAACCCTCTTACTAATAACTTCGCCTTGAGACATATATGCTTCTCGAAAAACTCCATGATAAATGTTATATCCTGAAATAAAATGTTCCAGTATTGTATAAATGAATGTTAAATAATTCAAATAGAATAAATTAAGACTCAGCCATTGTGCAAAACCATTTATTGTAGCTTTGAAAAAGATCTGAGGCTACAAAAAAAAAAAAAAAAAAAAAAAAAAAAAAAAAGCAGAAGGGGGGAGGAAAAAGCCAGCAACTCTCCTAATTTCAGTGTGAGATGACTGCTTCTTGATTTGCTACTTCTGGTATTATGCTTACAGATATGGGCATGAATCCATATTTTTCTTCCTTTGTTCTTCTGTTGCTTTTTTTTTTTTTTTTTTTAATTTTTAATTTTTAGTGAAAAATAATTCCTGCTTCAAAACTAAAACAATTTTACAAGTAAATTTTGATTAGCAAGTCATTTTAAAATATGAGGCTAAATATATCATGATGTTCCTAAGGAAAGAATACAACAGCTGGAAATCCATACAGCTTTTCTCAAACTAGTGTAGAAGGCTACTTGAAAACCCCAAGAGCTACAGAGACAAGCTAAGCAGTCATAGATAAGCATGTAACAAAGAGCAAATCAGGACTGAATTAGTCTAAAAGTTCTATGTAGTCACAATGTCATGAAAGGGAAAAGACTATGATGTGAATCTTAAAAGAATATTTATATTCCAATCTGGGTAAACCTAATTTATTGAAACACTCATACTATACTAGATTAGGTGTCCCAAGCTCTACTGGTCAAATAGGCAAGTCAGTTCACCCATGTCCCCCTGCTGCCATCCTTTATCCATCCTGCTTATTTAAATATACACTCTTACTGGTATGAGCCTGCTTTTTCTTCCTGTTCTTCCAGAGCAGAGTCCTGATCTCAGTCACAGGGTAGTACTATGTATTTGTATTGGTCCAAAACCTGCAATTCAATTGGCATGGGATGGAAGGAGTTTCAGGTGCAAGTTTCCTGTAAGATGATAAAAAGGAGAGGGACATGTAGCAGGGTTGCTGGTTTAGTCCATACTTGCGTGGCACAGGCTATGTTCACATCTATGTGACTTCACAGCTTCTATAAATGCGGTGATCTCAGAGAACCACAAATGCAGCAATGCTGCAGTTAGTTGGAAGTTCTACTTCCATCTCTCTGGTAAGCTCACACGAAGCTAGTAAGGTGGGAATACCCAACAGATAAACATGGGAAAGTCAAAACTGTCCAGGAAAGACAGAAACAGGATTTCTGGGCCAACATCATAAACAGACTACCAAGGATACTCTAAGGGAGTGGGAAATTGTGCTGAATGATGCTAAAAGCCAAACATTCCCATTAAGCAGGCTTCAGATACAATGCATAACTACATATTTTCAGGGATCTAAAAGCTCTGTTATTTTATAATTTATGTTTTACAACATCTTAAATAATCTTTTGATTTAAGAGAGATAGGGAACATCATCAGGTATTTCTATATGTAATGATGATATGCATGACAAATACAATATGTTAAAAGTTAACAAAAACAGCCAGTAATAAATAAACAGTCTATGCCTTCCTCCTCCCAAAGGTAAGGATAGTCTGGAAAATGTTTCAACTTTTCATTACGATGGAGCAGTAATTTTGTAAGTTGGGAAATATTTCATTACAAAAGGGTCTGTGTTAACAACATGGAATATAAAATACGAAGCATTCTTGGTATGTTTTTGCAAAATTCAACTTATTATCTGAAAATAAGCTAGTTTACGTCTAGGCAGAATTATTCTTGCAATAAATGTGTTTAATTTTACAGATTTTAAAACATTCCTAGCAAAGTACTGTTTATGTGAAGACTTAAAACTACCAGCAGTTAAATGTAACTTTTAAATAAAATGATGCTTAGGAGAGAATTTAAAGTACTATACAAAATAGCTAGAAAAGGAAAGATGCTTGTACATGGACATCTCTATTCCATGGCAACATAGGGTCTATTAAAATACTACTTTTGTAAGCCATGGAGAAAATGTCTGTCATGACATATGAAGTATTGAAATTTAATGAAAATAAAAAATCTAAAAATAAATTCAGTCAGTATGAGCATCTCTAAGGTATTTGCTCATGTTCCACCTTTTTGAAGATTGTGTTCATCAGTAGTCACAGCCAGAATGTGATGACTAATTCAGAATTCACTGAACTATGTTAGTGGTCTGAAAGGAGATGAAGTTTAAAATTGGAAGATAATATCCAGATATGCATTATGGCTGCAGAAGCACAAACTGATTTTGGTATAGGTTATTTTCTAATGAGTACACAATACTAAAGAAATTAGTAAAGTCTTCCTGATTGCTGTTTTTAACCTGTCAAAGCAGATTATGTTCATTTAGTCATGGACTAATCATACAGACAATCAATACTGTAATTACAACAGATCACAGAATCATAGAATCATAGAATCATAGAATATCTGAGTTGGAAGGGACCCACAAGGATCATTGAATCCAACTCCTAGCTCCACACAGGACCACCCAAATAAATAAATAAATAAATAAATAAATAATCAGATCATGTGTCTTAAAGAGTTGTCCAAATGCTTCTTGAACTCCAGCAAGCTCAGTGCCATGACCACTGCCCTGGGGAGCCTGTTCCAGTGTCTGACCACCCTCTGGGTGCAGAATCTTTCCCTAACACCCATCCTGACCCTCCCCTGTCCCAGCTCCATGCTGTTCCCTCAGGTCCTGTCGCTGTCCCCAGAGAGCAGAGCTCAGCGCCTGCCCCTCCACTCCCCTCATGAGGGAGCTGCAGGCCACCATGAGGCCTCCCCTCAGCCTGCTCTGCTCTGGGTTGAACAATCTAAGTGACTTCAGACACTCCTCATATGTCTTCCCCTCTAGACCATTTATCATCATAGTTGATCACCTTTCAACATTACCAGTCTGTAGTGTGTTTCTGTGGCAAGGTTTTAGTAGCAGAGGACTGGGGGCCTGGGAGGGGGGGGGGAGGGGGGGGGGGGGGGGGGGCTACTCGAGGTGAGGCTGCAGCAAGTGCAGAGTAGAGTGGGACAATCACTTCCCTCCATCAGTTAGCAATGCTGTGCTTGATGCACCCCAGGGTATTGTTGGCCCCTCCTGGCCACCGAGGCACACTGCTGGCTCATGTTCAGCTTACTGTCAATCAAAACCCCCAGATACCTTTCTGTTTGGCTGATTTCCAACTGACCCCCTCCCTCCGCCCCCCCCTCCCCTTCCCCCTCAAGCTGTACATACAGCCAGGGTTGCCCCTTCCCAGGTGCATAATCTGGCACTTGCTGTTGTTGAACTTCATATTGGTGATTGCCCAGCTCTCTAATTTGTCCATATCTCTCTCTGCAAGGTGTCACCATCCTCAACAGAGTCAACAGCTCCACCCAATTTTGTATCCTCTGCTAATTTGCTTAAAAACAAAACAAAACAAAACAACAACAACAAAAACAAAAAACTTTCAGGTTCTTCATCCAAATCATTTATGAAAACATTGAAGAGGAATGATCCTAAAATGAAGCCCTGGGGAACCCTGCAGGTCGCCAGCCTGATGTAACCCCATTTACAAGAATCCTCTCACCCCCACCCATCAGCCAATTGTTCACCCATCTTATTATGCTTTTAATACATGCTTTTATATAAGAAAGTGAAGAGGAAAAGAAATAATTCAAAAAGTATTATACTCTGAAATTTGACAGAGTTTCAGTAAAACATCTATGCAACTTAATGGTAATAAAGATTAAAGCACTGTGGAAAAATTACTGAGACTAAAAATATGTTTTTTACCAATGAAAATAAAAGTCACTTATGCCTTTTAATAACTCTCTTGTTCAACCTTTCCAGATCCAAACCTTTGTGACATATAAGAGATTATAAAAATTGATGAGGACTTTTCTAGAGGCCAGTTTCCATTTCTGTTTTAAAGGCAATAGTAAATTGCTAACCAGGGTGATTAAATAATGTATTTGAAACAAGATCCAGTCAACAAAGTCACACTTTCTCAGAGTTTTCCAAGAAAGATTATTCTGGGTATCAGTAAAATCAATAATGGGAGTTGTAAGGAACATAGCTTCCTTTTAGATCTGCTTTTCTTGAGTCCTTGCATATAGCCTTTGGGACAGTCTTTCTGTCCACATAACTGGCAACACATCAAGCTGCTAATGACATTGTAACAGAGCATTAAAATGCCTGTCAATGGGTTCCCACTATACATTCTCAGGCTTGCTCTTTGAATAGCTAAAAAAATCTTGTCTTGAGATACTCCTAGGTTCACGGGTTATTTACATCACAACTGATTCACTGACTGTAGTTCATAAGCTCACTTAGGAGGAAAAAAATCACAGAATCACAGAATCACAGAATTTTCTAGGTTGGAAGAGACCTCAAGGTCATCGAGTCCAACCTCCAACCTAACGCTAACAGCCCTCCACTAAACCATATCCCTAAGCTCTACATCTAAACGTCTTTTGAAGACTTCCAAGGATGGTGACTCCACCACTTCCCTGGGCAGCCTGTTCCAATGCCTCACAACCCTTTCAGTGAAGAAGTTCTTCCTAACATCTAACCTAAAACTCCCCTGGCTCAACTTAAGCCCATTCCCCCTCATCCTGTCACCAGGCACGTGGGAGAACAGGCCAACCCCCACCTCGCTACAGCCTCCCTTGAGGTACCTAAAAAGAGCGATAAGGTCACCCCTGAGCCTCCTCTTCTCCAGGCTGAACAAGCCCAGCTCCCTCAGCCGCTCCTCGTAGGACTTGTTCTCCAGGCCCCTCACCAGCTTCGTCACCCTTCTCTGGACCCGCTCAAGCACCTCGATGTCCTTCTTGTAGCGAGGGGCCCAAAACTGAACACAGTACTCGAGGTGCGGCCTCACCAGAGCTGAGTACAGGGGGACGATCACCTCCCTAGCCCTGCTGGTCACGCTGTTCCTGATACAAGCCAGGATGCCGTTGGCCTTCTTGGCCACCTGAGCACACTGCTGGCTCATATTCAGCCGACTATCCACCATCACTCCCAGGTCCTTCTCTGCCTGGCAGCTTTCCAACCATTCCTCTCCCAGCCTGTAGCTCTGCTTGGGGTTATTGCGCCCCAGGTGCAGGACCCGGCACTTGGCCTTGTTAAACTTCATGCAGTTGACCTCAGCCCATCGGTGCAGCCTATCCAGATCCTAAAAGTTCCTAAAGTTCAAATTCCGTTGTTGGGAGATAACAATGTACAAATTGGCCAAGAAAGATTGAATTGAGTAGTCGGTAATGAAATCAGTTACTATGATTAGGCTCTTGAATCATAAAATCATAGAATGGCTTGGGTTGGAAGGGATCTTAAAGATCATCTAGTTCCAGCCTCACTGCCAACCACTAGATCAGGCTGACCAAGGCCCCATCTAGCCTGGCCTTGAACACTTCCAGGGATGGGGCATCTACAACTTCTCTGGGCAATCTGCTCCAGTGCCTCACCACCATCAGAGTAAAGAATTTCTTCCAATTATCTAATCTAAACCTACCCTCTTTTAGTTTAAGACTATTCTTCTTTGTCCTATCATTATCTACACAAGTAAAAGAGTCCTTCTCCATCTTTTTTATAAGGCTCCTTTAAATACTGAAAAACTGCAATGAGGTCTCCCTGGAGACTTCTCTTTTCCAGGCTAAACATCTCCAGAATCATCTGGAAACAGTTTCCAGATCTGGAATTGTGTTAGCACTTTACGATATAAGTACTAAATGTTTCCAGGGTTGGTTGCAAGCCACAAAAATAGGTACATGTATTACACAGGAATGACAGAAATTTTCATTGCCCTGAAATGCTTGT
This sequence comes from Aythya fuligula, assembly GCF_009819795.1. Taxonomy (NCBI): domain Eukaryota; kingdom Metazoa; phylum Chordata; class Aves; order Anseriformes; family Anatidae; genus Aythya; species Aythya fuligula. The sequence continues at coordinate 100,992,454 of NC_045561.1, read as the reverse complement.
TCTCCATTTTGCCTCTAAAGCAGTATTGCTTCTGTACTTACAGTATCAACTGGCATGCATGCCAAAGACCTATGGGCATAATTATGAAACAACAATGACAAAATTACTGTTTTCTTGAGTCATTATTTGAATTAGAGTTCCAAAGATCTGATCCCTTCATCATCCATGCTGCAAAAATATGGGATTAATCGTGTTTTAGTTTTGTTTATTTTTCAGTGAACCAAGTAGTTCTTTCTCAAAAAACACCTCAGTACAGTTTTCAGTATAGCAGGTCTGATGGTCTGTTATGATATGCAGCATCAATAGATCAGACTCCCTCTGCCAGATTTCAAGTGATATCCCAACGGGTTTTTGTATCCTTAAATACCTCCACATGCTATCATGCCACAGGACAAATACACAGCCTATGTAGCATATATGCATCACATAAAACTCTGTGGTGGGCTGCAGCCCGGCTGTATACCCTTAACCCCCTTACTTCGCTTCACTGCCAGAAGTGAACCTATTGGACCTATTTACTGGTGAAGAGGGAGGTTTTGTGAATCATCCTAACCAAGATGGGTCCAATGCACAAAGTACTATGCAATGGTAGAGTCATCTCTACCATCTGCTGATGAGTGTCTTTGGGGATACACCTACCCACCATTGCCATGGTGCAGTAATGCAACCAGTTTAAATTGTCTGCTAAGAGAAGGGAGATAACAACCATCAGGGAATGGACATAACAGGATGATGTTTTCTCAGCTACTTCTGCAATTCGTTGCTTTATGTCATAGAGATATAATGTTGCTCACAACACATTTCAGAGCAGGACTTTAGCTCACTCGTGGGGGTTGGTGGGGTCCTTTTCCTTCCATCCATAGGAATCTTTCTATTGCTTTGAAAGTGGTCTGTATTAGATAGATACAGATACAGATAGCTCCACTATCATTTATCTGTAATTAAGTGTACTTTTTATTTGCCTTCCTTCCACATAATTACGATATTTCTATATGGTAGACACCAGTGATATTAAATGCCATCCTTAAAAGGGCATATGTGGGAGCAATATAAAACATGCATGGCATGTAAGTATTTTTCCTCGACAAGGCTTCAGTGTATCAATGACTGTAAAACATACTTCTGCCAAGGACCTGCAAGGCATTTAATTTATGGTCATTGCCTAACAGAGTGTTTAAATGTTAATGAATCAGGTAGCTGAATTACACACATGAATAGCTGCATATAGTTATTTTAGACAGGCTGCAAAGGAAGGAATTGCAAATGCAGCTCACCTGCCACTAATACTAAAATGTGAAATTTGTTTCTAAGTTACATATACATATATTCCAGCTTCAGCATCAGTAGAGTTTGGTAAAATTGTGTAGCTGCCAAGTTAATGAATTTTGTCTTGCCTCTTTGTGTAAGCCTTTAATCCTGTGCTAAGAGGGAACTGTATGCAAGGGAATAAAATGTTTTATCCCTCACTTTCTGAGATGAAAATTGTGATCATCACTACAAGTGGTATACTCAATATTAATCAAATGCTCACTTTTAATAATCTTATTGCACCGTATAGCATGGTTCACCCTTACAAGTAGAAATAATTATTTGTTTTCCTATTTCTACAGCTTTTAAAGCAAATCTCTAACTAGAGGGATATGTTCCTTTATCATATGGAAATGTAGAATCAATTTGTTGATGAGGGACCTCAAATAAAAGTTATGAGTTTTATGCTTGATCGAACATTAAAAACATTTCTGCAGATGACCCAAAGGTCCAGAGCAATTATAAAATTCTACAGGATTTCAATTTGAATAGCTATTTCGAGAGACAGTCTTCAAATACTGTGTATTCATTGAAAGCAAACAATTCCATTGGTTGTGTTTAACCCAGGGAGACTAAAAAAATTAAAAAGGGAAAAACATGGAAGCTTTTGAATTCTCTTAAATTACAATATTTTGTAATACTTTATTTAAAATCCTTCATACATATAATCACAGTTGACAAAAAATAACCTGTGTCATTTAAGGATAGAACACAGAAGCTGAGAAGAATGTGATACATTCTATGTAGACAACAATAGATTAATAAATCTAGAAGAGTTCACTCATATTAATCTTGAATTTGCACATGCAAATCAGTTACTTCTTGCCATTACTGAAAGGAACCCTTATTATAAATGGAATTAAAAACAAACAAAACAAACAAAAACAACACAATAAAACAAAGAGCAAGTACTTTATTTAAAGAGAAAAAAAAATCATAAGTATTTTGTGATCTTGTTCAACAACCCCATCTGTCCATTAAATATCATCCATTAAAGGGATACACAGCAGAGGAAACATAAAACATGCATGTACTATCTTTGTTTTTTCTTCCCTCATCTCCACATCCACTGTTTTGATATATTCTTGTATTAATCTATTTCACCACATCTCAAACAGTGCTGACCCTTTTGTGTTCCCCAGTTGCTCACACTGTATGTCACACTCACAACTATCATAGAATGGAAAAAGAAAAAAACAACACAATAAAATTGTTACATTCCAGGTCCAGCTATATACATCTATTGGCTAGTGGTGTCTTCATTTCCTCCGTGTATATACAAAATAAATATAGCACCATACCTTTAAGCACCATATAATAAATATATAAGTACATAAGGCACCTTTAGTCCCAAAGAAGGCAAACAATAAGGTGCCATATTATTGTTAATGACTGTGAACATATGTGAACATTATTACTTTAACAACATTGGTGGCAGCCTTATACAAGGCTCCTGAAGAATTATGCATCAGATTTTCAGGTAGCTATTGGATCCTGAAGATCACCACAAGTTATTGTGTTTGAAAACCTTTCTTGGAGAAAACTTTTTTGTATTTCAAGGGAAACTAGCTACCTAAATCAAGAAAGAACATTCAAAAAAGACCAGGCTTTGAATGCCTGGTCTTAAAAGTTAGTAGAGGCTTTACTGTAAACACAACTCAGATCTTCTGTAAGCTGACTGAAGCAGCATACAGTATGAATTCCCATAAATCTATGTTACTATAATTCTCAAATATTGATCTGCAAAGTGAGCTGCAGAGCCTGTATGTGATGAGAGCAAGTAATGAGCAAATGCTAAAAGGTCCTTATGACCACCAAATTCTTAAAAAAAAAAGAAAAAAAAAAAAAGACAGGTTTTCTTTTCTCTGATGTCTATAATATCCCTAGGACTTCTGTATGATTTCCAAATGAAGATGTACATCATGAGAATGATCCTTCAGCTGCAAAATGCAAAACTCATTGTACCCCTTGGCAGCCATGCAAAGTAATTATTATTACTATATATATATATATTTTTTTTTTTTTTTTTCTCAGAAGAAAGGCATATTCACAGAATGAGGTAAGAAAGAAAATCTATCTCATCACTAGCTATTAGCCAAGGACATTTGTAATTGCTGATCATTGCAATTTCTGCTTGCTGGTGCTGCTCCCTTTACAGTATCTCTCTTTATTCCTGTAGGAATTACTTTCAGGTAGCTGCAGACCTCTCCAATCCCTATGACATTAGTCCCCAAATAATAGCCACAAGTAAAGAATGAAAGAATCACAGAATGGTTTGGGTTGGAACCTTACAAAACATCTAATTCCAACACCCCTGCCATGGGCAAGGACACCTTCCACTAGACCAGGTTGCTCAAAACCCCATCCAACTTGTCCTTGAACACTCCCAGGAATGGGGCACCCACAGCTCCTCTGGGCAACGTGTGCCAGTGCTTCACCACCCTCAGAGTAAAGAATTTCTTCCAATTATCTAATCTGAACCTACTCTCTTTTAGTTTAAAGCTATTACCCCTTGTCCTATCACTACACTCCCTGACAAAGAGTCCCTCCCCAGCATTCCTGTAGGCCCCCTCGAGGCACTGGAGAGCTGCTATAAGGTCTCCCCTGAGCCTTCTATTTTCCAGGCTGAACAACCCCAACTCTCTCAGCCTGTCTTCACAGGAGAGGTACTCCAGCCCTTTGATCATCTTCATGGCTCTCCTCTGCACTTTTTCTACTAATATGTCCATGTCTTTCATGTGCTGGGGGTCACAGAACTGATAAATTACCATATTGTTGTGCTTTCATCTTTCAGGGTTTATCCTTCATTTAAGGACTTCTTTCTAATATAAATTTTGATAAAGAAGTAGCTAATCACTCACAAAAATCCACTCACCTTTCAATTAATACTTCATGCACGACACCACTGAGAATGAAAGAAATGTCGTAATAACAAAATTACATGTATGGCCAAAACCGAAAAACCACTCTCTGCTATGAAGTAATTAAGACAAGACATTGAGATTTTTCTGGGGGGACTTTTTTAGCGCTTAACTGGATAAAATTGCCACCAAAATCAATTGATTTGTGGAAGAAGAGAAGGATGTAATGGGAGGATTTGAATCCAAAGTGTTATTGACTACACTCTGATATTTAGTTATCCATTCCATTCCTAATAAGAAGGCCAGTGTGGGGGCATTGTTTGATGTTTGCCTGAACACGAGCCAGCAGTGTGCCCAGGTGGCCAAGAAGGTTAATGGCATCCTGGCTTGTGTCAGGAATAGTGTAGCCAGCAGGACCAGGGAAGTGATCATCCCCCTGTATGCTGCTGTGGTGAGGCCGCACCTCAAGTGCTGTGTTTTGGGCCCCTCAATACAAGAAGGACATTGAGGATCTGGAGTATGCCCAGAGAAGGGCAACAAAGCTGGTGAAGGGCCTGGAACACAAGTCCTGTGAGGAGCACCTGAGGGAACTGGTGTTGTTTAATCTGGGGGAGAGGAGGCTCATGGGAGACCTAAAAAGAAAGGAAGTTGTGGGGAGCTGGTGGTTGGCCTCTTCTGGCAGATAACTAGTGATAGGACTAGAGAGAATGGTCTCAAGTTGTGCCAAGGGAAGTTCAGGTTGGGAATTAGGAGACATTTCTTCTCAGAAAGAGTAGTTAGGCATTGGAATGAACCCAAGGAGGTGGTGGAGTCACCATCCGTGGGAATGTTTAAGAAAAGATTGGATGTGGTACTTAGGGACATGGGTTAGTGGGTAATATTGGTGGTAGGGGGATGGTTGGACCAGATGATCTTGGAGGTCTTTTCCAACCTTGATGATTCTATGATTCATCAAGGATGAAATGCAGGAAGGAGCAAAACTAGCAAAAAAAAAGTAGATTTTCAAAATAAAAAGGTGGTTAAAACTTCATATTCAACAGGCTGCTTCAAGCATATCAGACAATGTGCTTCTGTGCTTTGTGCTTTGGATACCACAGGGCTTTGCTGTCAGACAGTGTTGGAGGTCTTTGTGCAAGATATGTACAAGAACTTTTATTTTCCAGAGTCATGATAAGATAATACCTTTCAATTTGACTGCAGCATAATGCCCTCATAAACATTCAGCTGCACTGATAAAATCTGTTTTGTTCATCAGTGAACTCCCAAATAATTCAAGTGATTTTTAAAATGAAGAAAAAAAAAAATAGTGGCCATCTGCAACCTTCTGGTAAGAATGTAAAAAACAGTAAAGCTTCTCGTAAGCAAGTGAAAAACACTGTTTTGTAAATAAGAAGAACTTCACATTCACAGCCACACTGGTAAGAAAAACCAGTGTGACTACAGATAATTTAGCACTCCAGTTAGTCATATAATGTGAATGTTTCTATGTAAACGTACACTTGTACATGGTCACAATAATTATACGAACATGTGCTGTATTTACACCTGAGCATTTGGCTTGTGTGATATTATGCACTGGTATAATTCTACGCAGTTTGTAACTTGAAATTTCTGCAAATCACTGATGTCTAAAAATAGGTCCCTTATATGACATGGCATTAGTTTCAGTAGGCAGAAGAGATATTGGAAATAATTAATAGAAGTTTATTCCTTAACTTCTATGTGATTTTCAAGTCAAATTAATGATTTGACTTTTATTTTTTGAATCAAACTTGGTAGGAGACAAATGTAAACCTAAAACTTCCATTTCCAAGCTCATCTCTGCTCCTTCTGTTACCTTGTCAACCCATTCAAACCTTAACCTACAAGGTGAAAAGATCCTGCAGACACAGACTCTGTTCTTTATAAAGAAACATCCGGACAGGGGGTTACGAACTTTCTAGATTCTAGCAGAATAACAAGTGTTAGCCATCCATTAGACCTTAGACACCTAACACTTATTCCTATGCTATGTACCTAGCAAATGTCTCCTCAAATAAGTACTTGTGTTTTAATCACCTGAGGAATTTTGAAAGCTCACATCAAGTAAATACCATGTCACCTATGGACTGAAAATATGTGCACTGAAAATTCTAGGTGCAAGATAGACCAAATTTCAACAGATGTGTGGTATACAAAGAAATAACATCTAATATGATTTTCAAAAATTGGTGAGATTGTAAGCTAATGTATTTAGCAAAGCAAAATATTATTGTTTCACTGCACAATTTTTGATCTGTTGGAGAACTGAACAAAGTTTAGAAAATCTTCTGCAAATACTTCAAATAATTGCATTTATACTTAAAATTGTCTTCAAAGTGTTACTTAAAGTAGAAATTGCTAGTTATATTGAGGAAAGAATAATATAAATATAAAAACTATAGCCCTTAAAATCTTTTCCTAATTCCATTTTCTTCACCTGTTTCCTTCTGATTTTGCATCTCACTTTTATCCAGTCTGTAATCACTGATTTCAGTAATGCTTCCTAATTTTACTGTTTATAACATTCCTATCCTCATTATGCTCACTACACAAGCAGTTAATTTCATTCAGAATAACATGGCTGCAAGATTACAACCAAATGCATATGAATAAACTTTTTTCTACCATAAACATCAGAAAAAAATCCAAAGATCAGGCTGATAAATTACACCTTTCTGGAGAATAAGTTTTCTGCCTGATTCTTAGCTCAGTATCAATGATATAACTTCAGAATGCTCACTGGAGATACTTCTGAATTATTATGGTTTATTCAAGACTTCAAGACTTAATTTCCTACTCTGTTACCATAGATCTAGTATAATTGTATATAGGAAAATGTTGGGAGATTAATGAATAAAACAAAAAATGCTGTAAACAACATGGTAGTGTGACTTGTAGGAAGAGAGGATTCTTGTTTCCTATTCTGTCTCTTTCTCTCTCAAAATTATTTTTGCTATTTAAAGTGATAAAATAATGACTGATTGTGAGAACTACCATACAATAATTTTCAAATAAAAGTCACAGTATTGTTTAACACAGATTTCTTAACACAGGCTTAACAAAGTGTGAAATTAATTCTAGATAATTGTTTCTCATATTTCCCATCTCAATGCTTCTTAAAGGATACCATAGTCTCCACCTCCTAGTGTGGCTGTATCTAAAAATGGACAGATGCACATATGTAGAAAGAACAGACTCACTTGTAGTCAGCAGGGAGGTCAAAGGGCCCAATGGACAGGGAGTTAGAGCTCCCTTCCTGGTGGTCTGCAATGGTAAGAGATGAAGTAGGGCAGTAACAAGAGCTCCACGTGTACAGGGAGTTCACCTTCTCAGTTTGATAAGTTTTCACTCACATCCAGAAAGGGACACAATTACTTCTTTGTACAACCTCTAAACCTGTACGGGAAAAAAAAAAAAAAAAAAAAAAAAAACAAAAACAAAAAAAAACACACTTCTAAATTTCCCCATTAACAATTAAAATAAGGGGGGAGGGGGGAGACTTGCCTCTAAAGTTCTAAAGTTGTCATACCTAATAAAACAGATACAAATATTGTGAGCATCAGCACAAAGTCCATGTTGGTGAGACTGTTGAAGTAGATAACTACATATGATGTTGTTAGTCAAGTTAAAGATGCATAAGGGTCTTTTTTTTCAAGTGTATATCAATCTATTTAAATTGGCCGTAGCAAATATACATTCTCAGGGCCAGATTCTCTACTTTATTTCAATCACACTGTAATGCAATAGTAATGCCAGACAACACTAAACTCAACTTTCTCACCACTTAAAACATACCACAGATTTTCTTCACACACGAGATGTTGAATACTCAGATGTATGTATGAAGGCAGTCCACCTGGGGAAATTTTAATGTTAAAAAAAAAAAAAAATTAAAATGTCATTTCATTCTCACTTAGCATCACCCACTCCGCTGTGTTATCTAAATCACAGAAAGGAAGCTGCTCACCTGACTATTGAATTTTGTCTCCTTATGTCCTTTTTATTCCTCACATTAACCAATTGACAATTAAAGAAATCAGCAGAACAGACAGGTTGCAGACAGCCAACTTATATTTCACACTGCTGATTAATTCTGAGAGAATGAACATTACCACAACTTTCATTTTATTGTCATATCAAATCTTCACATTTAACACTATTATGCATCTATCATTCATTCTGCAAATAAAATGTGTTTGTTCTTTGTACTTGACTGTGTTTTAAACTTCTGTCTGCCAGCTCAGAGCTATTTATTGGAAGAATATGGGATGAGCATATTTTGTGTACATACGTTTCAAGGTCCTATATCGTTCAAGTTTATATCTAACAAGACTTGTCAAACTGCAAATCTTTAATGCAATACAAACAGCCAATTTACTCACCGTAGTCAGGACATTTGAAAGAGCCAATCTCTAGCCTTAAAAAGTCTAAATTTCTTTACAGAAATTTACTGCCTGCTCAGGGGATGACTTCAGCTTCCACTCTTCAATTCTACTCTAACGTACTGTAAAGAAAAAATATAGTGGAAACAGTCCAAATGCATGGCAGATAGTGGAATTGTGCTATTAGTGTGAATTAAATGACCCTCTACCTTATCCTAATTTACAAAGGGACTAGGTCAATACCAAATTAGAAGGTCAGAAATAACACTCTTGTTTCCATGTCTTACATGCAGCAAGCAGGTCTCCAAGCCAGAAGAGGTCTGACATGGCTCTTTTCATGGCTCAGGAAAAAGAGTCATTCTGCAACAATGGCAGGAATGGTGCAGTTCAAAAGCAACACATCTTAGTACTAACTTTCAAGAGTTTGGGAAAAAATTGTGAAAAGAGGTCTCTATGCTATTAAAATGACTTTTGGGAAGCTGGAAACATAAAATTCCATACGAGATGCCAACAGGATGATATTCTTAAATGGGTTCACAGGTGAACAATGTACTTGTAAAACAAGTAACTTAACTTGCAAGCTAAAACCATCAATTACCAAGCTGAACACAGAATAGATATAAATAGTGAACTATTTTATGCTAATCAGGTTTTAGTCAGGAAATTTGATATTTTGAATGAAATCAAAAATCTAACTCATAAACAATGTCTTATTTTATTAGTAGTTCTCAACATTTTGGATTTTAAAATAAACAAAAAAGCCTGTCAACAGGTATTAAATGAGTTATGTTGGATAATAAACTTGATGTGAACTTGCAATGGAGTGGTTCAGACAGAAAATCAAGTGCAATCTTTCAGTTTAAGTGATAAATTATATACTGTATTGTGACATCTTTGTATATGGGAAGACCATTACTGGAATGCAATGCTTAGCTCTGGTAACTACTGCTTGAAAAGCCTATTGACAAACAGGAAAATCTTCAGAAAAGAGGAAAAATAAAGTTGTAACACAAGCTGCTTCATTAAATTCAGTCTTAAATGGAGGGGATGTCAAGAGACATCGTGCAAATGCTCTGAGTTCTCCATGAGAGAAAAAATGTCATTTAACAACATCTTTGAATTATCAATGGACATAGTCTCCAGAGGCTGGAATCTGAGGGCAGATCAAATCAGATTGGAAATAAACATTTTTAACATCAATAGTAATCGATCATTAGAATAGTTTACCTAAAGATGTGATGAATTAGCTAGCATTTGGCATATTTACTACCAAGTGTAAAGTTGTCCATCTACAAACAAAAAAGAGAGGTCAAACAAAGCCTGTAGGTCAAACACACAGGATAGAGACCCTATCGTGAGATACAATGGCAGAATTTTTAGGAATCTTGGTGTATCATGTAAAGAACATGAGATGCATGCTCTACAACATGCTGCAGCCAAAAGAGTTAGCATGATCATCTAAATCAAATCATTTCGTATTGACTTCCATGATTTTTCTTTTACTATGAAGGTGGTTTTGGATTTTCTTTTTCATAAAAAGTACCTTTTTTTTTTTTTTCTAAGAATAAATGCTTTAGTTTACATGGAAATTAATATGGAGAAGCTCCATTTGCTGCATTATACAATAGCTCAACCTAAATACTTGTGAAAGTCAAGGTTATGTTTTCCAAAGTGATAGCCCTCTGAAAGTCATGCATATGACTACCCACATAGCAGAATTTTGTCTCCAGGTCAGCTTTTGACATCCCTATCAGGCTTTAAAAATGTACCTTATTTCTTTAAATATTTTTTTTACTTTTCTGTAGTAAATCCCAGGATTTGCTGCAATTAGTGAAAAAGCTTTTGACAAAAATTCTTATGGATGAAATAATATTTTTACTAGAGCAGACTTTTTAAAAAAGTAAAAAGTCTCCAAATAAATAAGCTTCATTGAGTTTTCAACCACAAAATTGGAAACAACGTGATTATTTGTTAGCTGATTTCAAAACAACGTTTTTTTTTAAATAGGAAAATGATTTTTTTTGCAAAAGAAAAATAGCAGGTGTCATTGAAAAATCAACCTTTGCTCACATGACTGTTAGAAGACAGCTTCTTTGCTGATTTTCTTTCATTAGAACAACAACAACAAAAAATCACATTAGTTCCACTTATAAACTTTGTATCACAGTAGTATTTTGCACTGTCAGGTGCAGCACACACTCATTCTGGCTGCACTGTGAGCCAGCAAGAGCACATAAGCTCTGGTCCCAAAATTGCCTGTGTCCTCAGTGTTGCACCTTGGCATCAGCGGACTTCCTATCATGCATGTGTGTATACACCAGTTGGAGCTGATCAGGATTGTGAAGGCCAGTTAGTCCTCTCTGAGTACTGACATCTTCAACTCTCTACTAAAAATGCCAAAACAGAGAAGAAAATGTGTCTCTGAGGAGCTGAATTACTTTTATGCTGAAGAATTTGCAATGTTACAAGCTGTGCCTTATTTAACATGAAATTAGTTCCAGGTGTGAATGTAAAGGTTCATTACCCTCTTTATACCTTTAGATAAACCTGGCCTGCTTTTTTTTTTTTTACCCTCCCTCTCTCAATATTTAATGAAACAAAGTAATTAAAATTTGCACTCTTTTTTTTTTTTTTTTTTTTTTTTTTTTTTTTTCCCATACTCATATTTGGGCTATGTATTAATATATTCCTGAAATGACTTTTTGCCAAAACAACTGGTTTTTAACCATATATACTTTGAATTGTAATTTTGGCACTCTTCTCACAAGTCAAAGCACTTTTGTCACAGGTCAATTTTCAAGCAAGGCAAGGAATCTCATGGTCATCTGGATGATTTATCTTTAAAAAAAAAAAA